>NW_009734458.1:64438-76558 GCF_000703405.1 Apaloderma vittatum | reverse complement strand
CAGCCCCCCTCCGGCTTCTCCTTCTCCTGCCCCCGGCAGCTCAAAGTGCCCCCTTACTTGGGCTATCGGTTCCTGGGGGAGCGGGACTGCGGGGCCCCCTGTGAGCCAGCCCGGCCCAACGGGCTTATGTACTTCAAGGAAGCGGAGGTACGATTTGCTCGGCTGTGGGTGGGAGTGTGGTCTGTGCTCTGCTGCGCTTCCACCCTCTTCACAGTGCTCACCTACCTGGTGGACATGCGCCGTTTCAGCTACCCAGAGCGGCCCATCATCTTCCTCTCGGGCTGCTACTTCATGGTGGCAGTGGCCTACGCAGCAGGTTTCTTGCTGGAGGAGCGAGTGGTATGTCTAGAGCGATTCTCTGCGGATGGCTACCGAACCCGGGCCCCACGCACCGTGGCCCAAGGCACCAAGAAAGAAGGCTGCACCATCCTCTTCATGATTCTCTACTTCTTTGGCATGGCCAGCTCCATCTGGTGGGTCATCCTGTCCCTCACCTGGTTCCTGGCTGCTGGCATGAAGTGGGGCCATGAGGCCATCGAGGCCAACTCTCAGTATTTCCACCTGGCTGCCTGGGCTGTGCCTGCTGTCAAGACCATCACCATCTTGGCCATGGGGCAGGTGGATGGGGACGTACTCAGTGGGGTGTGTTACGTAGGTATCTACAGCGTGGACTCTCTGCGGGGCTTTGTGCTTGCACCCTTATTTGTGTACCTCTTCATTGGCACTTCCTTCTTGCTTGCTGGCTTTGTGTCCTTGTTTCGTATCCGCACCATCATGAAGCATGATGGCACCAAGACTGAGAAACTGGAGAAGTTGATGGTGCGTATTGGTGTCTTCAGCGTCCTCTACACAGTGCCTGCCACCATCGTCCTGGCATGTTACTTCTATGAGCAGGCCTTCCGTGGCACCTGGGAGAAAACGTGGCTCCTCCAGACCTGCAAAACTTATGCTGTGCCCTGTCCCAGCCACTTTGCCCCTATGAGCCCAGACTTCACTGTCTTCATGATCAAGTACCTCATGACTATGATTGTCGGGATCACAACTGGCTTCTGGATCTGGTCTGGCAAAACCCTCCAGTCCTGGCGACGCTTCTACCACAGACTCAGCACTGGCAGCAAAGGCGAGACAGCAGTATGAGATGCCCCTGTGCCCTCTGGCACGCACACACACAGGGGAGAGTGATAGTTGGCAGAAGATGATGGCAATGATTTCCTGAAGAGAGAGGGTTTTCCAAACTTTTTCTCCCTCTCAGAGGCTATGAAAAAAAAATAAAAATTGCAGAAAGGCTCAGATGGACTGTTTCCAGTGCTGGTTATGTGCAGCCAAGTGGAAGAGCACGGAAAAAGAGGCCACAGGTGGGATGGGACAGCCCTTCACCTGCAAGAAGTCTCTTTACTGCTACCCCTGTGCAGGAAAAAAACCTCGACGCAACTAAAACCATCCTGCCTTACTTTGGACGAGAGGGAGGGGAAGACGACAGATTTGTTGAGCTGCCCTGCTGAGAAGTAGCCAAACCCTCTCTGAATTGCTGGGGTCAAACTGGAGCTCAGGCAGGGTGAATCCCAAGCCTGAGCTCACTGCCTGCTCCTTCCAGCTCGGCAGAGCAATCACGTGAGTACTGCACAACCAGCGAGAGCCCGCATCGTGTGCTGGGGAGATGCCTCTCTTCTGTCAACTCACAAGTTCCTTTTTACCTCAGCGAAGCCTGTTGTAATTGTTTTAAAGTGAAAATTCACCCCTCGGTCTGTTGTTCTTGCTGCTGTGGGGAAGGAGGGAGTTGCTATTCCACACCCTGAAAAGAAATGACTTGTTGCTTTTCAGCAGAAGGCTTCTCCCCCATGCCTTTGTTCTAGGAGACAAAAGGGGAAAGAAAAGTGTTTTCTATGTGGAAGGGCATAAGCATGGGATCAGTTTTTATGGGCAAACTAACAAAAAGAAGTCGTTGAGGTTCACCCTTGGATGTGAAAACCTCGCAGAAATAAACATTCCTTTTATGAGAAAAGGAGGAGGCAGGATGTTTTCCTACTGTTCAATATGGGTTGCTTTTCTAAGCCGAAGGGAACACAAGACTCAGAGGGTGAGAAGAGCATAAGCAAGAGCACCTGCCAAAACAAGAATGTAATGTAAAGATACATTTTTTTCTTTGCTTCCCGTAGACCTGCTTTCTCTCCTGCTTTGCGGTGAGTTGCTGCAGGTAAAGTTAATCCACAGCTGGCTCCTGGGGACAGGAGGGATCCTTTTGGCCCACAACAGACCCTTTGCCTGCCCCTCAGGTTGCCTGAACTGCACGGCAGTGACTCCTGGTGCAGGAGGGGGCTGGGGTTTAAAAGCAAGCAGTTGCTCCAAGTCAGGAGCCTTCTCATTTCTCCTAAAATACATCTGGTTAAGTTTCCAGTGATCACATCTTGGAATGAAAGACAGTCAAAAATTAATCATGAGATGCATTGTTTTCTTTTTGAAATGAGACAGATTATTCTGAAATTTTTATGTTGACTTGTTCATATTTTATTTTTTTGCGTACTACTTTATATTCACTGAAGGGTTGGTTTTGTAAGTGTGTGTGTGTATATTCTTGCCTAAGGACAAAATACGAAATTCTGGATTTTTAGCAAGTCTCCACCCTATAGCTCCTCTTCATTTGTTTTGGGGAAAAAGTGTCTGGAATAAAACTTAAAAAGAAAAAACTTTTTCAGGGTGAGGGGACAGACTGCTGCTGTCTGAGGGCATACCAGTGGTCTGGGCATGAGGAATGGACCTATCAGCCAAATCCTTCAGATTTCAGACTTGCAGGGCCTGGATTTTTGTCTTTTATGATGTGCACATGGAAGAAAAAGAAAAAAACAATTGTGTAAGGCAAGTGCAGTATGTATATTTTGTAAATCTCATTTTTGTAAGAAGATATGTATTTATGTTTTTACTTGATTTTTTTTTAAGGTCTGTATGAGGCCCTGCTTCATCCCCTGTACAGATCACTAAATAAATAATTTTTAATACAAAGGCTCCAATGCAGTTCTTTTGGTCTTTGAACACATGGCAGGTTACAGAGCGGAGGCGGGGCAACTCTGCGAGTGGTGTCTTCACTGCTTTGCTGTGCGATATGCAAGAGACTTGGGTAAATACACTGTGAATATACTGAGCAGAAACTGAGCTGTGACTTTTAAGTGGCCTTTCTGAGTACCAGCCCCTCACACCAGGAGATCACATTTTGAGACGTTTCAAACGTTTGCCCTCACTTGAGGTATTTGCATCCTAGCCAAGTTTTCTTCCAGACTCTGCCTCTCGCTAAGGGCATGCTAATAAACCAGTTTCCTTATCTGAAAAGTAAGGATAATGCTCTCTTCCTCTTCCAAAGGGACTTTGAAATTGAGGACTGAAGGGTGCTAAAAGTGCTGTAAATTTAGTTCTTGCTTTGACAGGTGGAGGGTTCTAAGGAAACACTCAAGGTCTAGGTCCTTTTAAATAGCTTTTGAAGGGCAGTGTTCTGGACTTTTTTCGCCCCCAGCACCTTTGCTAACTCCAGTTTTGTCTAGGTGAATTTTACTTTAATCTTAATAGCTATCCCAAAGCCTGCGTTCTCTGTCACAGTCACCTGGAAGCTGATAGCTTCAATAGAATGGTCTATTTTATTTCACTTTTTAAACTGAAATGAATGTTTACCTCTCAAGCTATGTTGCTACCATCACAGAAAGTGCCCCAGCAAACAAAATTTTACACCTGTGATATGGTGATTGTTTCTGTCTTTCAGCCTATTTACTGGGTTCATCATCCTTTCTTTGCCTTAAACTATGGCTATACTAAAATTCAAGTAACAGAATAGAGATGCCATTGTTGTAGCTGAGCTTGCACTGCAATGTTGTTTCATTTACTGAGCACGGTGTGTCATAGTTGCACTTTAGGGCACTATTTTACTTGGACATCGTGCTCTCAAACATAACCTTTTGCATTTACACTGTATGAACTACTGATTTAAAGTTCTTTTTAGAGCTAGTGCCATTCACACTGCCTCTCTAGAAAAGCCACGTCTTTTATCTGAAAACACCTCTAGCTGCTCCCCAGAATTACTCACTTGTCAAGTTCCCTTTTTGAAAAGGCCTTTGCCTCAATCTGCTCCATGACACGAGCTCGCTGATCATTGCTAAAGGGGGTTTCATTCCACTCACTTAGGAAACTCGAACCTTTCTATAAACATTTCCTCCCAGTAATCCATCAGTGCCAGCCAGAGCACTGGAACAGCTGGAATAGCTCGTGCTCTGAAGGACTGGGAACCGCCAGGAGCAGCGGTGTGACTGACGCCCTGCGCCGCGCCACCGCAGCTTCGTTGCTAAACATGCAATTAAATCCTTGATACATCAGGGCCATGCAGGCAGCCTGTCCCCCGCTCTTCTGTCCACTCGCCACCCTTCCTTGCTAGCTGGTCAAGAAACTGCATTTAGATGTGATTGCTGTCCATATGTCCATATGTGGAAAAACTGAAATAGTTGTTTTGGTGGGGTTTTTAGTTTGCAAGACATTCATACCTGAATAGCAACTGCTATTCACTTTTAAGCAGATGTGACTTGCATCAAGACTGAATTTGCTCACAGTGGAAACAATCTGGAGAATTTCAAGTAGCCATAGCGCCTGACCTTCTGGAATAAAAATCTCTACTACCATTCTGATAACAAAGTAGTAGTTACTTTCATAATGGAGTAAAATTTAAAAAAAAAAATTCTTTGTGAAGTTGTCTGGAAAATAAGCAGGAAAAATAAGCCTTTACTAATCACTGCAAACCAATTTTTTGTTGACAAATTTTTAAATCCACTTTCAGATTTTTTTTTTTTATAAGAAAAGTTTCCTACTCTTCATCTTTGGCTCTTGTCTATGCAGCATTTTTAGTTCACAACACCTTGGCAAGTAATAGTTATCATTGATCAATATCCCTGTAAATTTACACCATATACTATGTTTTCATGAAAAATACATAAGCACTGGTTCTTAAGTTTCATAGATATTTGTGCCACTTTCTAGAAGAAAGTATTATTATTTCAGGCACTTTGAACAGGAGTCCTGAACAGTTCTAGAGTTCATGAATAGCAGCAGCAACTGTATGTTTGTCTCTGTAGAAAAAAAGTGCTTTTATAATACTTCAGTGTTTGTTTGGGTTTATTTTTGGTAGAATACCCACACCAGCTATTCAGTGTTTTCGTCTAAGTACTTCACCCACAACCAATAGCTTTGCATGCAAGTAAAAAACCACACATCTGTGTTCACCAACTGGCAACAGTAAATATTGTTTATAATTTCACAAGGGTTTAGAAACCAAATTCCTAGTTTGTATCTTGAATAGTCTTTCTTTTCTGCATCTCGTTCTCACTTCCTTCCAGACCTTACAGGTACTTTGTATTCACCCTGCTCTCCACACTTGCTTTCTACTCCTGTTATTTTTTTAAATCATGAATCTAGCTGAAAGAAATTTAGTCTGTTGCTTGGAGATTCAGATGACTCTGAATCTTTCAGCACTATGACTGTTCATTGAGATAGACTATTGCCAAGCCTGTTCTATATAAACCAGGATAATTATTTCATGCCAACATGAGCATGTGGTTTTGGCAGCTGCAATGCTGCACGGGATAATATAGGATTGAGAGAATAAATGCAGTGCGTGGAAAGTTCCCAAACGCCTCAGTTAGAACCAAAACATTTTGACTAAAATGGTGCCCAAAATGCAAAGCTGAAATGCATACATCAGAATGTAACACAGCTCAGACAGCCAGTTTGCACCACGGCCAGAGGAGGACAGGAAGGGGTTTGAGGCTGTTTAAATCTGAGATCCAAGGCCGCCTGGTTTGGGTGGCTGGGCGGTGCTCATCTCAAAACCAGATCAGTGGAAGTAAGGCACAACACTTTGTCCTAATCCAGGTAAAGACCAGGCTCAGGCACAGCATTACCACAGCTGCAGCCAAATAGGATTCAACTGAATGATGCACAGTGAGAACAGACAGGCCCGAACAGGATCCTGAGTGCCTACTCTACATCACTTGTTCCTTTCTGCATGGCCAGACTCACCATGCCAGCAAACTATGGGACTAGACCTCTAAAAGTCCCTTCCAGCCCAACACGTTCTATAAATGAGAAAAAGGATAAAAAGGAGGAATATGCAGGGCCTAGAGCACAGTTTGAAACAACAATTGTAAATTGGGAGTGATCACTTGTCCATATTAGTCTGGAAATCCTGCTAGTGACAACTTGTTCATTCTGGCTTTCCCAGCTGTGTCACAACTCGGGAAACACAAGGTTATACACAATGTTTTGCCTAAGTACGTTACTTTCACAAATACACATGGAAAATCACTGTGTGCTGCCTGGGGGAGTAGTATATATAAATAGGCTTTGGCTGTACAGGTCTTGGAAATTAACTCCTTCATGTAGCCACTAGGGCAGTTATAACCTTACTATTAACACCAGGATCCCAAAGGCCATGGTGACAACTAGAAAGAAAATCATAAAAAGAGGCACAGTTCTTCTCTGCCTCCAGCTTTGCTGTAGATATTGGTAATTCTAGCATTGTTCTCAAACAGAGCTGCAAGAAGGCAATGCCATTCTCAGGGCAGGCAAGGAGCAAGATTATTCCCAATATGTTGTCCTTCTCCTCGGGGTAACATACAGAGTGGCTTCAGAAAAGGCTTGTGGTGGCTGGTGAATTCTGACAGGAGTTTTAACAGAAGAAAAATATGTTATCTGACTCAGATGGACACAAAACAGTGTCCTAGCAAGTAGGTACTAATCTAGGATTTGGAAGAGAAGCGCTTGATTACCTGCACTTTCACAGGTGGCAGACAGATCGCGTAGAGCCAGGCTTTGAGCATTATTGAGGCAGCTAAAAACGCAGGCAGGTACTTAAATTCCTGGGTGCATGTTCTGATAATTGACGGGAAAAATCTCTATTTCTAATTCTTTGTCTATAAAATGGGAGCAGTGGCACTTCCCTATATTACGGGAATGTTGTGAGAATAAATACTCTCATAATCAGAAGAAATGAGAGCAGAGTTTGTATAAATACCTGTCAGATCTTCGTCCTGTTGTCTGATGATTTGCAAGTAGGTCCCATTCTAGAGAATGCCAAATTAAGACCACCAGCTAAAATATCTAAAATTAGGCAGGCTGAGCATGTGCTTTCACAGGAATAGCACTCTAGCCAGGGCTCAAATATACAGTGCGAGAGGGTATAAAAATGCAAGTTAGGTAATTAGAAAATTACACTGAAATGCATGAAAATGAACAGCTGTTGACTACAGTTAAATCAAATGGACTTGTGTTACACCGGTGCTTAGGCATAGCAGAGATAAGGATTTGGGCCCATCTGTGCTGGTGCTATAGTGTGATTAGTTCTTCCAGTGCTCCTCACTCTCTCATTTTCTGTATCTACAAACAAAGTTATTAACAGTCTCCATGACAACTCTGCTGTCCCCCTTTTTAAATCATTACAGTTCACTTCAGCTTGGTACAAGCAGGATCTAAATCACAGCAGTAGGCTTAAAGAGTTGTCCAAGGCTTCATCTAAGCCCTTACAAGTGAGAATCCACCTTCCCTGTCATGTTTTCACTTCATCTCCTAGTTCCTCAGCAGTTTTTTCTGTTACCATGACCTCCAACAACATTTTTCCCTTTAGTAAAGATGGCCAAGTAGAAGGATTAGTTGGTTGTTTGGACATTTCCCTGCCTCAACAACAGGAAACAGCATGAGACTACTGTACTTCTTTCGCCAATGAAATACAGATGCATCTAAGCTGACTGGTATAAACATTAGTGTGTCACCCTGGTGCCAGCCCTTCCTGTGTGAGAATTCTGTGCGCATTCACCTTCATCACACATCATGTTTTCGTTATTATATAAAGTAAACAAACAAAGAAAAAGGATTGATAAATGCATCAAGGCTTGCTCTAAGTTAAAATTCCACCCCACAATGAACAACAATTTAACTTAACCGTTTTCGTGGAAGACCATCAAAGGGAGATACTTCCAAAAATATTTTCCTAAAGCAAGAATCAGATCAGTTGCCTGGCATGGCTTCCTTCCGCAAATCTTCCATGTGGGGTGTGTGAGTATATGTGTGTGTGCGCATGTAGCATGAGTGCATGCTAGTGTAACAACTACGAGTTACAACTCTAGGTAAATCTCTCATCAAACAAAAAAAAAGTGAAGAGAGAAAATCAAAAGGCCCTTGCCCAATGCATCTGTCTGCTAATTAAACACCGGTGTTAATTGCAATAGTGTGCCTGTACTCCGCTTCTTGTGTTTGTTGTGGTGCCTGTGTGAGCTCTGGATCGCTCAGAACTTTCACATTCTTACAGAAAATTAAACCATCTATAAAAGGAATGAAAGGCTGTGATACATGTATATATCTGTAGGGCTATTTTTAAGGAAAAATGAAAGATTTTTTTGTGTGTGCTAGTTCAAAGCCAGCTTTGATTATCTGAAGAAAAATTCAGTCTTTATAAAGGGTAATATACTAAATGTAGAGACAGAATCTTTTTTATTTAATCCATGATGAAAATAGCATTTCTTATTTGTAATGCTCTTACCTCTCAATTTTATTTTATTATTTTTCTTAAATTAACAGCTGAAACGTAAAAAGTTTCAGGCAGCATTTCCCGTCCTTACTTTACGAGATGTGCAGTGCAGCATTCCATCAGGGCCAACAGCCAGTAAAAGGAGTGTCATTTGACACCCTTACACAACTTATGCATACCAGGCTGGAGCTGAGCGCGGTTATGTGATTGGATAGAAAGCCCTTCTAGAGAGAGGATTTACTCACACTGTTTTGTCTTTACACATTCTGCTCTCTGAAGATAGTAAATCAGCTATTGGATTTGCAGAAACAACTCTCATGACAGCTAAAGAATTCAGGCACAAAGTAGATGAAGGCAAAGATCTGGCCTCTCTAAAGCAGGGGAAGAGACTGAACTACATCCATGTCTGAAGGGGCTAAACAGCGCCTGTGCTTGAGCCCTATTCTTCTTCTAAGGCAGGGTCAGGAGGTGGGCTGGGTTTCCAGAGCCCAGGCCAAATCTCATGGCAACTTTCTGCTTTTATGGTAGGCTATCCCAAAGTCCTGGATCTGAACGTGGTAAGATTTAAAAGATCGTACTTTACAGTTACTGTGAGCCTGAAACCGTCTCTTGGTAAGAACACCCTTATCAGCAAAGATGAATTAATTAGCGGATGGCTTTAGTTTGTTCGAAGGCGTAGAGCTTTCTATCACTGCCCACAGACAGGGATCTCGTTTTCTCTCTCTGAGATTCTTTAAGGTTTTTGCTCTTCATCTGATAGAGTCAACATTAATTAACAGACCTAACACTTTAACTCTACATCTCTAATTTTCCTTAAGTAAAGATCTTACGGCACTGAATTCTGAATCAAATCTTAATAAAAACCTCTCAATATGAGAACTGAAAATAAATGTTTCTCAGAAAACAGTCTCAAGAGACTCAGCAATTTCCCTTAAATGACTTTTCCATTCCAGTATTGATTTTCATTAAAACTAGCTTTGTTCATACAGTGTCCTCTAGTCAGCATTTCACCACTGCCCTCAACCTTGTACATTACTTGAAGACAGATGTTAAATGATTAGTAACAAGTTACATACATAAGAATAAGCCTGTGAAGGACTGTGTCACAATAACAGTTATTTTCACAAGCTCCAGCTCTCAGCATCATCCCTGGCTGCATCTTATTTAGCTGGTAAGTTCTTTGTACCAGTACCAGCCTATTTTATTTGTCCTTAAATGCAATTCTGCACAAACAGAGACATTTTTATTAGTAAATGAGATTCAGTGTATGCCTACTGATAGGGCACCAGACTAGGGGTCAGGAAACTGTCATGCTTTTCCCAAACTTGCCCATGATCTGGAAATTCTTCCAATAGTCCTTACCTCCACTTCTTTTTCAACACTTCTCTAAATAGGATCATGCTCTTTGGGACCAAAAATGTCTCTATTGTCTCCATATACGTGTTGGTACTGTTCCCATCTTGCTGAAGTCCTGATCTTGACAGGGGCCTCAAGATTTGGCACAATGCAAGAGGTTCCAATTAAAAATAATTGATCATTAAGAGGCAGAGAATGGTAAAGAGTGAGCTGGGGAGCTGGTGCTTTACTTTCTGTGGGGAAATAGTCAACTGCTAGTGGCAAAGTAGAGGCATCTGTGATGACACCGAATATTTCCAAAGAAATGAAAGTGGGAAGTGTCATTCATCACCTTTTGGGCCTTTGTGTAACATGCGGGAGGAATGTCCCCCTCTCTGAAGAGTCTCTGTGGACTCTTCAGATGATGGGATTTACTGTCAAATGCCCTCTTCTGCCTGTCTTTTTTTCTGGTTGTTGTACAAAGTGTTGCCATGTGGGGTCTGTGTGATAGCACATACTGCAAAACACCTCCAGCTGAGTGGAATCAGTGCTGGCCAGTCAGATTGTTAGTTGGATGACTGTTCCTGAAAAATTAAAACCAGACACTGAGGAAACTGTCTTGTTCATAAAAGGAAAATATTTATCTGTAATAAAAAAACCAACCTCCAAACAAAAGAACTGGCTGCAAATTTCACTAAATGATGACTAGTGAAGTGAATAAACAATTGTGGAGCAGAGCAAGGAGAAAGCCTACTACTTTCACGCACTTCTCCAACATATGGATTTGAACTAAACAAAACAAATTTCCAGTTCACTCTGAACTGCTGCAATTGAAGAAGAAAACAGGAAAAAAGTTTGAACGTTTTGTTTAAATGCTTCTTAAGTAAAGCAACTCCAGGTTTGAATTTGAAATGAGTGATAAACACTAAGCAACTTTCTAAGTGTTCTGCTGGAGTTAAGAGGCATATTAAGGGAAGGACCAAGGCTAAAACAGATGGGTGAAGGCAGGTAGCTTGACTGTGAAACCACAGGGAGCTTGTGAGAGTCACGGGAGTAGTTTTTGCCTACAGCTTGCCCCATATCACTGAGAAAATCTAACCCACTTCACCTGCACCAGGTTGGCCTGGTAACAAGGAAGATTTTGCTCAATGAGATTAGAAACAGCGTATAGGGAAAAGTGTTTGTGGAGAGCACAGAAAGAGGAGAGCAAGAGTCTGAGACACAAGAGGCATATGGGCACAGTTACAGTTATAGTTATGTGTACGTATTCTTTCCTTGGATTTCAGGCTGGCCAGAAAGAAAAGAACTCTGGTGCAAAGCCATGCTCCTGCGGCTGTTCAGCCCAAGGCTTGGGCTAACTGGCCCTCCCTGCTGACTAACACGATGGGCTGGCTTGCAGTCTGCGCTGGCTCAGAAACCAATGCAAGGTGAATTTGCAACTGTCTGCCCCCATCCAGGAAGGTGTTACTCCTGGAATCTTCACGCTGCCTTTTTAACAGGACATACATAGCAAAGGACTGCCTCTGTCAACCATTAAGTGTGATGAAGTGCCCAGATTGTGAAGGAGCACTTAGTCATACAGAGATGCAGTAGCATCTGCAGGGCAAACTAATTGCTCACTGTAAACTGTTGTGATCATTGTGAATGCTCACCAAACTATATTCCCTCCTGTAAATTTTCAGCCAAAGAAACTCATGAAGGTTGCCAGGAGCATGGAGTACTTTTTTAGAATGTCAGTCCAAGCCATTCCCTTGGAAACAAGTAAATAAAGAGTTAAGGCATGAGCAAACACAACCTTAACTGTGCTGTTTGAGCGATGTCCCAATATGGCCATAACACACAGGGCCTGTGCTATCTCAAAGGCAGAGTGCAAACATTTGGGGAATAGGGCACATGGCTACAGGACAGAGTCTAAAGCCTTCTTTTTGCAATGGAAAACTAGTTCGTACCTAAGCTGCCTGGAGTGGGGGCAGGAGGAGCACCAACACCAACCTTACCTGAGAGACAGCTGGTCTCTTCCTCAGGAGTAACACCTACTCGCTTTACAGCCCCTGTCCTCGCAGACCATCACAGGACTACTTGCTCCACCCACCAGCAGTGAGTCCATAGACCATCCTGCCAGCACCCGTGCACACTTCTGGTAATTGCCCTGGGGAGGAAGAGCTCTAGGCTCTGTTTTTACCACAATTTACAAAGCCAACACCAAAAGGAGACGTGCTACTTACCCATGCGAGCAG
>NW_009734458.1:63951-64407 GCF_000703405.1 Apaloderma vittatum | reverse complement strand
AAGAGGGACAAGGCCTTCCTCACATCAAAGCCTAGCCATTTTCTTGTGTCACGGCCACAAAGCATCCAAGTGCTCCAGCTTGGCCAGCTGAAGCAGAGTGGCTCCCACAGCTGACCTGTGGTATGGCTAACCCCAGCAAGGGCACGGGGAAGGATATTTAGGCCCCTCTTGTCAAAAGGCTTACCATATTTGCCAAGATAGAAAGGTATAAGATGCTAACAGATAACTCTGCTGCTGTGTCAGTTAAGGCTTGGTTTTGGCAGGCATAGGAGGGCAGACAGGGTGCCACTTCTGCTACAGCACAAGCGCTGCTCTGAAATGCATGGCCATAGAGAACCCTGCTCAAATGCTCTTTAACATGGCAGAGGTATACTCAGAAGTGATGCACTGGCCCTCTTCTCTATTTATTTCTCATTCTCTGCTCCCTAGGAAACTGAGAATCACATTAGCATCTCC
>NW_009734458.1:53337-63920 GCF_000703405.1 Apaloderma vittatum | reverse complement strand
TTGTCTCCTTTTTTAAACCCGAGTGGGTTAGCAGCCATTATTCTGTGACAATGTCCCATCTTACTGACATGTCTTGAATATGTACATTTTTATACTGCTTTAATAGTGCTATTTTAAACTTTACAGCCTGTCACCTGTCCTCATGAAAGTCAGATGGAAAATAACGCTATTCTCATATTTTTCTGGTCTTTACATCCAAAGCAGTAGTCCCTAAAGCAAGCCTCTGTCCTACTATTGGTAAGAATTTCTGCAGCCAGTTTGCACAGTGCTGTCCTGCAACTACAACTGAAAGGCAAATCCTAGTACTACAATTGCAGCATATCTGCAGCATGCGAGGTCTTGTTCTGTGATCATTTACGACGTCGTGATTTGAAGTTTTGGCTGAGCAATGAATGCAATATCTAATGAGAAATAAATACAGAAATAAAAGACTACAAAGCTAAACACTGCATTCACAGCTCTTCCCACCTCTGTATGGACACAGGTATGTACTACTAGTGGTACACTAGTATGAGATCAAGAGGTGGACTGCAAAACTGAGTCTTGAATCCAAACTTCCTCCAGTTCAAGAGGCCCAGACTCCAGTCTCTGAATCCAGGCACATTCTTATGGTTTGGGTTTTTCCCAAATATCTCATAAGTAAGAGACTTTCTATTACCATCTACAAAGATCCAAAATGCAGAAGCTGTCCTACATCAAGCTGACAACAGCATCCTCATGTTCCTCAGAAACACTCTCCCCACCCAGGGGTGAGGCTGCAGGGCTGCAGACCCTATGCTTAGACCCAAATACTCTCAAGCCTCAGTCCCAAGACCTGGGTGCAAATACTGTCTGATTGGCTAAGGAAATCAGGCTAAGGCCTGTTCTGCTTGACAAAGCCCTATGGTAGAGCTGACTAGCAATAATGAACATAACCTGGCCACGTTTCATGGGCAAGGGAAAAAAGGCTAGTGAAGGCTGCATGATGTTGAGTCCTAGAGCTGTCTCGTCCTCCTCCTAATGATAATCACTGCATTCTCATCTGAGCGTTTGTCACCAGCAAATTGTTAACCAGGAGGGCAGACCAAAGAACATATATATTGTTTGTCTTATCCTGTAGTTAAAAAATTCCTCCTAGATTCAGGTGTAAATGTCCCTTTTCTTGATCTACAAGGTATTTGTCATACTGTCTCTCTCTAGGGTTAAAAATCTCCCTGGCAGTAAACGCTTTTGTAAACACTCCCACTTTATCTGCAGAGAGTGAGAATCCCAACGGTACTGGAAACAGATATAAATGGAAACTGTTAAAAATATTAATAGTAAAAAAAATCATTCAGCATATGCTAAGAATAGCAGTGATTTCTGGCAAGAATCAATTAAACCAGATGAAACACTTCTGATATGACTTGTGCTATCGGATCATTTAATTAGTCTCGGCTTTTAGTTCATCGTAACAAGCTTCTGTGAGGGTGAAAAAGAAATAATTGTTTATTCAAATGGCAATAATTCGGGTTTCTTTAATTGAATCCTAGTGTGAAAACGATGATTGCTGCTGCTTCCTAAAATGCTGGGTGGAAAAGTTCCAGTACGATCTTCAATTCTGGAGGCGTCTGAGTCCGTTCCCCATTCCAGCCTGCCATCAGCAATCTAGCCCATGACAGCCCTATCGCTTCTCCTGGCCTGGCTGTACGCTGCAGAGCATCGAGGCAGGGCTTAGCTGTCCTTGAGTGCTAGTGGGCTTATTAAGTATTCCTATGTGTAGCTGATGATGTGCTCATAAATAATACTGGTGGGACTGAAACACATTTTCTTTTGAGCAGGCTCGATAGTCTGGAAAGAAATTGTTTTAAAAAGAAAAAAACAAATCAGACACCCAAAGAGCATCTAAAAGGGAAGATGCTTTAGATAATACAAAATCTGTCTTAAAAAAAAATATGTATTTTCTATAACTAAATTTAATTCATCAATCTTTGCCCAAGGACAGGAGAGGAAATTGATTTGGCTTCACTACCAAGATAGAGTGTAGAAATGTCACTGAGCCTACAAAGACACATGCTAGCAGTTTTAAAAGTAGAACTGGTAACTCCTGTTTCTGCTGATTGCTAATTTGTTGCGTTTGTCAATAAAAAGGTCATATAATACCTGCTGGGTAAAAGGTTATAGAGGAACTGGTACTAGCAGTTTGAAAGTCTGTGGAAGCATATTGCAGATTTATGTCTAATCCAATGCTGCAATATGGGTCACTACTGCAAAATCAGAATTCCTTACATTACTTAAACTAATAAGGTCCGTGAGAGAAGAAAAAGGCCTCCATTTGTAAGATCTAAGGGGCTGAGACCTTATCTGCACACTTTCCTGTAAAGCTCCAGGTGCACTTAGAGATCTTTATCATCAGTTCCATGTTAAAAACTATGTTGTTTAGAACAAAACAATCAAAGTCTGAAAAGCAAAGCTCTGAAGTATCACAAAACGCTAAAGCAAAGGTTGCCTAATGTAACCTTCCTTCTGCCTCCAGGTTGTATACTATAATGCACTGTTTCAGTCTCTGACCAGGTACTGCCCCCACATTCATTTTTTTGTCAAGAGCCCCTGCTTCACTGCAGGCACAGGACCGACGGTGCTCTGCATACAAAGCAGCTCTTCAATATTCTTTTTAATGTCGGCCCTTCAGCGTGGGGCTCTGGCTTCATCTACTGCAAACTGTTGCAATACTGCATGAACAATTATACTTTTCTTTGCTGTTCAGCCCCAGAGCTCTGAATGCTTTGTACTAGTTAACACATTTATTCCCAAAACATCCCTGGGAGCTGAAGAAATATTATCTCTAATTTAGAGAGTAAGATTGAGTTACTTAGGAAAGGAAAGTAGAAAAGAGACAGGAAAAGCAACCAGATCTCTGGAGTACCAATCAGCCACTTAAATCGTCATTTTTTCAGCAGGCCTCTGGCCTTTATTCATACTACATAAACTTCTGCTAGAGGTTAGGCAGCAGCGCCAGAGACCTAGCCCCTTTTACTGACATAACATAAATCTACTGCTGTGACTCCAGACCAACATGCTCTATGACCCTGCTCTAGGTTTGCTTGGGGTAAAATTCAGTCCTCTGCAGAGGTCCAGCATTTGCATCCTTTGCCAAAGGTTTGCAGTTCCTTCATGCTTACCCTCTCATCTTTTTTTTTGAAAGAAAAAAATCATGCTGTTTATCCACTAGACACTGATAATTAGAGGCACATGTGTACATGTCCCTCTATGATTAGAAGTGGCAAAGTAAAGGTTACACTGACTTCTTGAAAGCACTTTGATAATCTAAAAAGTAAGAAATTAAATAATAACATAAACTTTACATTAGAAGTCATTTTACCCAATGAATTAAGGAACAAAATAATCTACACTTTTCAATCATCATCTATGTAGCAAAAGTGTGTTCTGTACACTTGAGTGCCTTCAATCTGCAATTCAAGAACCTTTGACCTTAAACACGTCTTGCTACCTGAAAGGAAGGGCCTCGGCTTTCTTCACAAAGGTACCTGCTCAGTTATGTAAAAGAGAGGACTAGGATGGCAGACTGATCTCATTCCCTCTGCACTTTGCCAAGTTTACATTTTTCACCTACACATTTGGGTGGCCAGTGGAAGATTGTGAAAACCCCTAAGCAGTGGAAGTTCCCTGTCACTTTATGTCTGAAGATGGTTTCCAAAATTCCTTTGTTCCCAAGTTCACAGTAAACCAGTGTGCAAACAAAGAATGTTTTCCGAAATAATATCTAATCCAAAGTGAATCTGATTTTCACTGGAGCAGTGACATCTACCAATTACCTCACTGTGGTCACATTTTCATTGCCTGCTTTGAGACCCATAAATCAGCCAAAAGGTCAAGACTGTCAGAGTAGCAGAAAAAGTGTAGCTCCTCTCACACATGCATACACATGAACTCCCCTGGTCCTCTGAAACATTCTGGGAGAGGGGAAACAGCAACACTACCACATACACTCAACCCTTTAAAGCAAATTTACCAAATCAGACATTTAATGTTCAGAACAGTTGGTTTTTACAGTTCTGGTACCTGCCATGGGCTTGTTTTTCACTGAATGGGTGGTAGTAAGTTTAAATAAATTTAACTAACAGTTACAAATGACTGAAGAAAAGAGACATGCCATATTCAGAACACCATTCTTTGCTGCTCTCATTTCTAATTTTAGCTTTTGAAATTCTTCCTTCAAAATATATTTTATGTTAAAAATACACATAGGCTTTTCAGGGTGGCTTTTATTCATGCAGCTACTAAGCATCTCTCATATATTAAAGATTTATCTTTGTAAGGGCCTTCTGAATGAAGGGAGAATTATTCCCACTTTGCAAGTCACACAGCTATTGCACTCTGTCGGTCCCGTAGCCTGTACCACGTTACTGCATTCCAGTCCCATGCCTGTATTATGGTGGTATCTGGGGAGGCAGGATGCTCCTGGTGGTAGCAGCCTTGATGCAGGGAGCAAAGAGTGCACCCTGAGCAAAGACCCTGCAGCTGCATGGAAATGGTGAACTGGGCACTTGAAAGTCGAGAGAGAAAAAGCTCAGAGTTTCTCCTCTGTGTGCGCAAAACTGAGTTTGGCTGTCCTAGCACAAGGGGCTACTGCCAGCCTAGTGTTGGGCTCACAAAGCACCTAGAAACAATCACAGAAAACAGTCTCAGAAAGTCTGTTAATACAAAGACCCAGCACTGGCTCAGGAAGCCACTGAACTAATTGCTAGAGATGTAGAGTGAATTTTGGAGAAGATTCACAGCAGGTTTGCCCCACTCTGATTGCTCTTCTCTGGCATCTTTTACTAGTCAGCGTTGGAGACTGAGCATAGGCTTAGGTACATCCTTCTTTTGTCCAAAAGCTCTGCTCGTAGACCATTGCATTATGTCAGGGCCTTCCAGCCACAGGGAAAGGCTAGGGTAGAGATGAGAATGAGAGCTGGGGCCCGAATCTTTCGGAATTGCCCTTGCTGTGCCAGCTGCTCCTGAAAAGGTGAGGGGGCAATGCCAGCCAGTCGCCACTCTGCTGGCTTGGCTCCACCCAGGCAGCAGCAGCTACCAAGGCAACTTCTCTGGGCTCTGCCGCAGCCGAAGAAGTCACCACAGCTTCCCTTCTGGTTTGGCTGCCCTTAGTAACTGCCTATTTTGCCTATGACCAGGCCTTCCCAAGGCCACACAGAAGTGGAAGCTACACCCAAATTCCAAGTCTCAATATAATAGCTCAACCACAAGGCTGTGTTCCCTGTTTTCATTCTCAGGCGAGTGTTGCCCCGGCCTCTCTATATGCCAAATACAGCACTGTGTCACACAAAACAAGGTTTCCTTCTCCCCTCTCCCCAGCATCAAAGGGATTCATTCACTTGCTGTTTTAAAACAAGGGATGAGCTCAGGGAAGAGCTCTATCAGGAGGGATACCTTTTAAGGAGTTTATCTTAAAATCTAACCAAAGCAGGCATAAATTTAGTCTGGCAGGATATTTCATGACTAAAGCCGTGCTGCTGAAGATATTACGTGCTCTCCAGCTCACATTCTTAAACCCCTGTTCACTCTCCTGCCCAGCAGCACACAGATAAGCAAGGGAGGGGATTCTCTGCCCTGTGTGCTTTGCCTGATAAATAAGGAACCATCAGAGTACACAGATTACAATGCACACACTGTCTGGCCTTGCTACCACCTACATCTCTGCTCTAACTGCACCATTCCTGTGGAGTACAGTGGTCTCTGATGGTTACACAGCATCCTTCAAGGTAAACCCCAAGAAAAGCAAAATAAGGGAAGAATCTGTCAGCTGCCAGGTCAGTGAGAGCTTCAGTAATTCAAAAGAAGAAAATTTCTTTCAGTGGAAGCATGATGCAGGGCATGCTAATGCCCAAGCTTTATGATCACTCTGTACCGCAAATTCTGCCAGATATGGGCAGGCATGATTGCTAGAGCCTTTCTCAACTTTTATGCAGACTGAATCTTCAGAAATCCCAACATATGTAACTCTTGAGGAGGCTTAACGTGAATTCTTTGCTTCCATTGTTCTCCCATTCATATGTTGGGAGACTTCTTCCTGCTTCCTCCTTGTCAGGGGAGACAGCTTCAACAATATGGATTTTATTGTACACCCCCTACATCCCACTTCTGCCCCTTGTCAATAGCACAGAGGCCCAAACGTCATCTCAGCTGAAAAGAGGAAATGACTATTCACAAGACACAAAGGTTTATGGATTTCTGCCTAACAAAAGATTATTTCTAAGCAGACTCTTCGCACGCTGATGTCTCATCTCTTCCAGTCGGGAAGCAGACACCCTCCAGTATGCCCAACACCAAGGAGCGAGAGCACTCTCCAGGGCAGGTGTACTATGCAAGGTAGCCTCTTAATCTTCCCACATGCACAAGCGCTATTTTTCATACCAGCTGCATCTTAAACACTCGGTTAAGATGGTGATTAGTGGTGGTGGTAGGGTGTCACAGTGGGAGCTTTCTTAGGAAGAAAAGGCTTTGATTGAGCCAATGAAAGCTGTTGCCAGGGAACCAGATGCCATGAACACACCACTCCAGCACCACAAGAATACAAACCATGTGAGTGCTGGACTGAGGTTTAAATGCATTTGCTGCTTGAGGCCTGAACACACCATTAACTCTTTCAATACTCGAAAGAGCGCACACAATGAGCCAGGAAGATGAGAATCTGTTGCAAATACAGAGGAGCAAAACATCTCCTGGTATCTCTCTATTACACTCTGTTGATCCAAAAGAGAAACAAAAGGGGGAAACTTTTGACCTTTAGTTTTGGACTGGCAAAGGAGGCTTGTTTGTAAAGCATGTAAGGAAACTTCTCTTCAAAGTAATGCTTAGTTTTAGACTAATGCAAAAAGGAATCAGATAAGTGCTCAGATAACACCATAAAAGTATTAATTTTGTTTTTGTAGGGGGTGTTACACAAAGTTTGATGTGCACAGTTTGTTCACCAGTCAGTTCCTCTGCAAAAGGAACAGAATAGCTTAGATTCCATTTTTCCCAG
Source organism: Apaloderma vittatum (assembly GCF_000703405.1). Classification (NCBI taxonomy): domain Eukaryota; kingdom Metazoa; phylum Chordata; class Aves; order Trogoniformes; family Trogonidae; genus Apaloderma; species Apaloderma vittatum. Next base: position 56,914 of record NW_009734458.1, on the reverse strand, counting down.
ATCTGAGCTGGTTTCCAACACAAATGTTACCGATTTGAATTTTATCTGATCAGCTGCCAATTCGTTTCAAAGTTAACTTTCCACTCTGATTACTAAACAGCCTTGTACTCTAACGACAGAGCATTTTTTTTCCTAATGTAAATTCCACAGCGCTCTGCAACCCTACCAGTAAAACGTAGCTAAAGCTCTAATTAAAAATCATGCCTGCCATATGTCAATTCATAAGAACTAAAATTAAACTAACAAGGGGCTGTAACCAAAATTTTTTTAACATGGGAGCCTGCCTGCTCCCTTTTGAAGCACTACCATGTGGAAGCCTGGGTACTTCTCGGAGGCCGATGACTAGACCCAGCATTTTCATCTTTGGACTTCCAGTTCAAATCCAGTGCGGGTTCCCAGGTATGAAAAGCCATTCCTTAGCCTGAGTGAAAGCCCCTCCATTCCTGCGTAGCCAGTGCTGGCTGCATAACTGCTTTGGTCTCACAGTCAGTAACCGTGTTGAACAAGTAACATGTTGGTGGCAGCATTATATTGAACTACCCCCATGAGTCTCCAGCCTTTTTAGATCCTGTGGTAATGCCAACTATCCAGTGAGCTCTGAGACTTGGAGTCCAGTGTACTACGGCCTTTTTATGCCTCTCCAACAGCACAGAAGGCCTGGAGGAAAAGGACATAGCAATACCATTATAAGGCTTAAGTGGCCATAAACTCCCAGTGTGAGTCCTAACAATCTGAGCATAAGGGACAGTAAACCTTGGGCCCCTCAGATTTATTCTAGGGGACTGGCAAGAGTGGTTAGAGCATACAGCGCATCTTCACAAAACTCCTGTGCAAATTCCTGCCCGGCTTGGTGGTGGTGGAGAGCTGGACTCCCATGTGTCCATTCAAACAGACACAGCGTCTCACTGGCAAGATGACACTTAACTGCTCATCCTCCCAGCATCCCTTGGAGTCCCAGCTAACAGCTATGACAGCTGTATTGCATAGCTGAGGACTCAGGGAACACACACACACACACACAGACACCGCAAACTACAACGCCCAAAAACGCACAACATGCTTGTACAGAGCACTTCTGTCTCCCTGGATTCTGCGGGGATTTACTTAAGGGTCCATGAGCCTGCTGTGGGCTTGGCCTTGAGACCCCCTGTTAGTTACTGTGTTGTTGGGAAAAACAGTTGCCTGCCTGCTTACAATTTAAGTTCTGGGATTAATCTGCAGATGCACATGCGAGGATTACTACAGTTGTTCCCACTGCAGAGCCCCTGTCTCAGGCAGGACACAGCCGCCTCTTTACAAAAGTTCTTGCGTAACTTTCATCAAACCGGGAAAAACAACACTGCAGCACAGCTTAGGTTTGCAGTAAATTAATGAAGAACTGGAAAAGATTTCCAGAGGCGGAGCAGTTTTCTAAACACAGTTTTGGCAATGTGTGAGAGCTAACAGCCTGGTTTTCTAACCAATTCTACACAAAATCTCTAACTATCAAAACCAGTCAGTGTCTGCACTTTGTATTTTGAGCCTAAAGTATACATACACACAGCTAGATACTGCACAGTGGCAAAAGAAGCCATTCTGGTGTGCTGGCTTAGTAAGGACATCAGGATGAAAGTGGTTCCATGGCATGTCAGTGACCTCTGCAGAGCTCCTGCCAAAGATCCCATGCAGATGTGATCCCGCTCAGTTTGCAAGAGCAAACAGAACTGCAGTGCAAGATGGTGTTGTTACAGAGGCTAATAACCCAGTCTCTGCACTACAAAGAGGTGCAGATGTACTGCAGGCACCATGCTGGAGAATGATATTTCACTCTGGCTATCACTGTCCCCCTCCCACAACGTGTTGCTGAGCTCCTCACTGAAAACAACCACCCCAAAACATATGTATTCCTTACACTTACACACACTCATGCTGCTATATTACCAAAATACATTTTCTCTACTTCCCATATGCATCAAATTGATATAACTGCATGTTCTGGCCATATTGATGATCCAAGCCTAAATGTAAAGATCATGCCTGTTCCAGGAAAAAAGCAACAGGGTTGTGCAGGACTGACACATCCTTTGTTGCAGCAAGTGGAAGATGCACAGCTAGTGAGGCAGAAAATAAATGAGAGCTTCCTAGAATGAGGGAGCTGAATGCTGCTCTTTACAACTGGACTTTGTCCTCAAACAAGGCACAGAGTCTCTGTGCTCAATCCTCAGGCTCCATTCCCCGTCCAGAGCCCTCTGACCAACCTCCACAGCAAGTCCATCCTCACTGTCCCCTGCAGTTCACATCCTCTTCAGCGTTGTTCCCCCTCCTCTCTCAGTCCTTCCTTTTCCCCTCCTCCACACCCAGTCTCCCTGGGGCTCCCTGTGTCCTCTTCCTCTCCCTGGCACTGGCAATAGATATTCCATTTCCTTCCTCATACCCTACTCCTGGTTTCTTTGCTCAAATTGTTTCCTCCTTTGCTTTGAAGCCTACCTACATTCACATCACCATCTGGTCCTACTTTGAGTTAACTCATTATTTTTTCACAAGCAAACCTCTCATTACAATCACTGTCTCAATGAAATGATACGCTCTGATACTCACGGAAAATGTGTGTTATCCATAGCTGTTCCACACCTACAGATTTGGAGAGTTTATTTCAACAATACATGATTCTAAATTTATCCACATTTATTCTGACAGCATTTGAAACAGATCTAACATAACACTCAAGAGCACTGGATTTTTTGGTTATACAATATATAACTTTCTGAGATATAACTTAACAGTACTCATCAATAAAACTGACAACTGTAAAAAGCGATTGCCAATACAACTCCTTCCCACAACATTAACGAAATGTAATTAAGCACTGCTAAAAACTACGTGGCACAGTGTTGGAGGAGAATGGCTAAAGAAATTCCAAGCAGAGAGTCAATGACAGCTTTGAAAGTAAATTTAGATTGATTCTCTCATCTAAATCTCTATTTTCTTAATTTATGTTTGGTTCAATTCATTATAAAGCCATGAAGAATGATCATGCTTGGAAGAAAATTATCCTAAGCTGGGGAGAATGTAGAATGGCTCTGCCAGTACAGGCTCATTTCTATTGCTGTTCTGTTACGGAAAGTGTCATTTTGCCAACTGAAGAAAGCAGCTTCTCTGTTTGAAGACATATTTATTTTGTACATTTTCTACTACTGTTTGTAAAGCACTTCAAGCACATGTAGATTGAAAGACACTGTATAAAAAAAAAAGTTAAAAGTCGTAGTGTTGTAATATGCTGTAAGTCTTTGTACATGGCAGCAGGGGGCAGTTCCACTAGAGATGCTGAAGCAGAGTTGACAGCCTATCCTGGTTTCAAGGCCAGGCAGAAGTGCTCACAGCATGTTCACATCTCACTTCAGAAAGCAGAGCATGCTTGCACTGAACAACAGCTCCCCAATCCTCTTGCTCCTACTAAAAATTCTCAAAGCTACTGGCGTAACTTAATGTGACAATTAAAGAGAAACCTTACCTTTTGAACAAAGTATGAAAAAGGCAAAGAATTGCACACCCGAGCACTGGAGAACGTAAACACCTGTGTAGGCCTTGCCATCCCAAT
>NW_009734458.1:0-53306 GCF_000703405.1 Apaloderma vittatum | reverse complement strand
CTATTGAACATGAATGCCATCATGGGACTCAGGAACACAGCTGAGAGACTGACACTCTTACCTTCCTTTGCAGTTACCTAGCAAAGGTGAAATGTTCCTACACTAAGTTTCTGCAAGAAAAGAGTTGAAGAACCAGAACCAAAGTCATTCAGCTTACATACGGACCTACAGGAATTCACAGAGGATGAGTGTTCTACAAAACAATCCCCAGAACTGGTCTCTTCCAGCTATAATACTACTGTTTTTCTCCATTCTCAGCAAATAACGGAATTTGGAGGGTACCAGAAAGAAAATACAATAAAGCAGCTTGCAAAGAATAACGTTCTTCTGTCACCTTGGGGTATTTACTGCAGGGCATTCCATCCTTTAAACCTGAACCTTGCCCTTGAAGGATGTCCGTGCTTACTTGTGCTCTGCCTACCTGATGTAAGGATCCTAATTTCTGTTTGCCACTGTAGCAGCAGACAAACAACCCCTGATCACAATGGGGAAGGTGGTGGTTCACAGGTCCCAAGGTGTTACAAAGCAACCAGAACAGAGAGACTAAGTGCACAGGACAGGCAGGAGAAAAAGCAGTAACAAACTAAACCAAATCTCCCTCACAATTTTCAAAAGCCCAGGATGCTCCTCTGACTTTTCTGCAGTTTGGAATTGCACACTAGCAAAAGACTTATGAATTAGCGCATTTCTGAACACAGAATCTGGCTGAGCCTTCTGGTAGTGAGCTCACAGTTCTAGGGGCAAGACACGAGTATGCTGATGTTCCCAGGGCTTAATGCCTAATCTGTCCCTGCTAAACTGTGGCATTGGGCAGTAATAATCAACGGCATAATATAGTAAGAGATATACATGTTTGCAGTAGCTAAAACTAGAGAATCTTAAGAAAATTGTTGTTCAGGAAGCCAAAAGATACCAAAAAATAATAGACTTCTGAAGCGAAAAATTATTGTCTGATGTTATCAAATGTCAGATGAATAGGTAAACCTGCTCATTCTAGGATTTATGTATGGGTTTGTTTGAGCCTACATCTGTTATACTGATTTAGAGTACTATTTTGTTTGAATAGCACATTCCATCAGTTTCAGAGCAGCTAAAAGAACAGATTCATTTATACTATGCACTGCAGTGTTGTGATGAAAAGCGGATACATCAGAGACACAGCCAAAGACAATTTTTCCTGTGAGCTCACACGGACAGCACTCTGCACAGTGGCCCTAACTCAACTCAGTGGATTTTCAGATTATTTCTGGAAGGATCATATCTTGATCTAGTTACACAGAAAAACTGAAAAACTAAAGCGTGCATGATGCAGACCAAAATTTACCCCAAACTTCCCTCTCAGCTTCAGCACTGCAATTCTGCTAGAGTCAGAGGGGATAAGAAAAAAGTATCATCTTTGTGTACTTTTCATCATGCCTTGCGGTGGATTTTGAATCATAGAATGGCCTAAGCTGGAAGGGACCTTAGAGATCATTTAATCCAACCTCCCTGTTGTGGGCAGGGACACCTCTCAAGTAGATCAGGCAACACATGGGGACCGAACAGGGATCTCTGCTATAGTTCCCATAAGAATCAAGACTGTTCACTCTGTTAAGCACTGCTATCAGAACATTCTGAAATAGAACTCTTGGTCATTGGGAGCCAGAACATAACACCTTAACTTTACATCAAAGAAGGTATATGAACACTCCAATTACAAGAATAATTTGGAAACCTCTGCCTTATTAGAGTGGCATTCAAGAAACCAGATAATTTCCCCGGAGAAATATTGTGTGCTTATGTCATAGTTTTCTCCCAGTGTCCCAGGACAACTGATCTATCAGAGCTCTTCTCACGCATCAATGAACAGACTCAAAGTCTCTATTTCATCAACACCCTTTCTAGGACAGTCTCTGAGTGTATGGGCATGCATCTCAGGATGAGATGGACTCCTGCAGCTGAAATAGTACGGTCTGAACTGCGTGTCTTTTGTTGCCTTTCTTACAACAAAGCATACCAGAGTTTCTGAAGGAAACCCTAGAGTTTTTAAAGAGTCCCTGTATTAAGACTATTTCACAGCAATTCCCTTTTCATTGCGTAATTAATCTCCTCTCTGCTGATGAGGCTGCTAAGGGCTCTTGTGGGGAAGAGAGAAATTTCTTGAGCTGGAGATACCAGATTTATCTACCCACAGAGGATTTAGAATCACAAAATCACCTAGATTGGAAAAACCCTTTAAGATCACCATATCCAACAATTAACCTCACACTGACAAGACCCCAACTAAACCATATCCCTAAGCACTATGTTTACATGACTCTTAAATACCTCCAAGGAAGGTGGCTTCACCACTGCCCTGGGCAACCTGTTTCAATGCCTGATAATCCTTTCAGTAAAGAAATTCCTCCTAATATATAGCAAGGAAGAGCTGTGGACCAATTTGAATGCTACAGTAACACTCTATGGTGTAGCATCTCCTGTCCAACCTGAGGCCAGGGCCATGATTCTGTACACCTCTCTTTGAAGACATCAATTATACAAAGACAAAAGGCAAAGTGAAAAACATTTTGAACTGAAACAGATAAGCTACAATTGCTTTTTATTCTTAAGACATTTGATCTCTCTACTGTTACATTTCAAATCCATTAATTTCCCAATTAAGAAAAATGTTTCACGGTAGTAGTGGCCACGAATGAGATGCAACACAGTAAGATAAGTGCTACAGTCCATGAGCTGTGGTCTTGAGGAACCGGTGCAATCCAAAAAAGATTGAATATGGATGTGAATATGGCTTTAGTACACAGGCTTATCCACAGACATCTTTGTCACATTTCTCAGTACAGCAATATACTGTGCATGACACTGCTTGTATGCAGAACACTTGTAAGTGCTTATGTGTTCAGTACTGTCCCTGTAATACTTCCTACGATTTTTCTCAGATCCATCCAGAAGTATCCTAAAAGTACCTTTGTTTCAATTTTTGTATTCCATAGCCCATCAGACACACTGAACCCCAGGTAAAAAATGTGAAGTATCCCGGAAGCACTTCTAAGTGGTCATCTTCTGTAAAACAGTAAATGGAAAAGTGTAGGCCTTGAACTGCTGCACCCACAGGCAAAGTGGATTGCTCCAAGGGCTGAAGGCCTGCTGTGGCTGCAGGAAGGGGAGATGCCTTGGAAAACAGGATGCAAAAAAGCTGCAGAGAGGGAAGAAAAATCTCTGCAGACACAGGCTTGTATCTCCTGTTGTCACTAGGATAAAAGGAGGGAGAAAAGCCACAACTGCCACTGTCAAATGAAACTCCATCCCATTTGCAGCCCAGCTCACAGTCACTGCCCGATGCATCTGCTGCCCTAAGCAAATGCTCACCATATATTTGCTGAGGGCAGGATTTGTCTGAACCTAATCTATAAAATCCTCTTGCAGTCAAGCAGAAGCCAATTAAAGTCTCCACTGAAGTCATACAGTATGTTGCCAGATTAAAAGGGGGCAAAATCTTGATGATTAATTCATAGCCTGAACTCTGGCTTTTCAATACTTCCTGCTGTAGGTGGTCTATGGGAGAACACCACAGCTCAAGTCCTAGCTGTGCTGTACAGTAATTCTTAGGTACAGACAACAGAGCTGTATTTGATAGATTTGCTGAAGACAGCGGATAAAGCCACAATGGTGAAAATATGTAACGAAAGAATATTTTCCTAAGTAGTTAGTAAGCCACAAATCAAAAAACTCCAAAGTGATTAAAGGTTTTGTTTTCCTTTATTCTCTTCAAAGTCTATCCTATTTTTTCATTCTTGGTTTTAGGATTATTTTAACTGGAAGTGTCATGAAAATTACCTTTTAGCAAGACTTCAAAAGCAAAGCACATAATGAAGGACTGCTTGGGTCTGTCTCTTCCAAGAACCTACAGTACAAGAATGCACTGTGCTAGGGAGAATCTAGCTAGTAGGAGAATAGGCCTGGATGGCCACAAGCACAGAAGAAAACTAGATGGATTTGCACACCCTCCAAGACTTAACAAGTGCCACCTTGGCATATGGAAGAAAGGAGGTAAGAACTCACAGATTACATGAGGCCCCTGGCTCTGTTTCTCTAGATACTAATGACACAGCAACTCCACGAAACCTCAAAAACACTACTTCTGTTCACTGATGTTAACAAGCTGCTAATAAACCTGATATTCAAACATATTCTGGAGCTTCATCTCCTCCTCTTCTCTTTGGAAGTTATCAGCTATAGTTCATTTGTCATTACTAAATTTGTACCTGTTCTGAGGTTTTAAATGGTGACAACATGTTCTCTGTGCCTACACAAAGGGCAAGTTACTTCTCAAACATATTGCTTTATGGACAGTTGCTCTCTTTGAAGCCTGCACAGAGCCAGATTTTGGCTCTCATAAAGTCTGCTGGAATTTTGCCATCAAAATCAACTGAACCAGTTCATGTGTGGATTTCATTTCTATGAACCCTGACAAGGAACAAACCTTCTCTACTTTTATTCTAATGGAAAAAGTTTTCATGCTAACTAGCTGAGGGCTGTTTTTTAATCTTGGGTTGGAAAGGAAAGTGTCAGCCATCTCACATGATACTCATCGCTCTGGCTCCCATATTTCTCAAGTCATGGTATAATATTCAAAGCAATTACATAATAGCATTTTGTATTCTGCATAAGTCATTGCCATTAAAACTAACAAGCTGCACCCATGCCAATGACATGTGTGTTTTTTTCGCAGTACAGCAATTCTAATTAAAAAAAAAAAAAGGAAAGAGGTAAAAAGCACAATGAAGCTTTTTAAGAGGATGAGACTTATCCAGCAATCTCTGATGGTGTGAGATATCCTAAAGCTGCTACTGACATTTGTCTGGGAAGACTTTGCTTAACTCATTCTTGGCTCCACCATCAGTGATGTAACGAGTTCATCCCAAACTTGTGGCAAATTTTTTTTTCCTAACATCCTACATCTTGATCTGTGCTATATATACACCCAATGATATGTTCACAGATGTCTACGAGAGTAAATTCTCAAATTAAGCAAGCCCATGCTGTGCCACTTTCTCGATGACACAGGATGTTACTAAGTTAAGATGAATATCAGGTAGCAAGAATCTTCATCCAGTATCAAATATTCTCGTGCTCTGAAAAATGCTTAAATACTGCTTGCGTTTACACTGGAATATAAGTCAGAGCTGACCAAACAGTTTAAGAAACAAGAACAGGTCATTTTTCCTCCCAACCATTTCCCAGTAGTTGCTCATTTTGCTTTCTTATGACTCTGTCTCAACACTAAGTGTCAGAGACATAGGGGTTTGACATCAATCTGTGTTGTGCCAACCATGCCTGTAGGAGATAACAGAGACAAAATCTTTTTTCATCTGCCCTCTACTTCATGAACTGGATACAGACCAGAGTAGGGGCACTGACATGGGTTTTGTAGAGATTATACAGCTTATAAGTACTGCAGCTCCCCTAATGGGGAGCTGCATCCAGTTGCTCATGTGACAGAAAGGGTCATGCACAAATATGACTTGATGCCACCTTTGTAGTTCCTCGATCCTGGAATTAAGTGGGTTAGTCATCACCAGCACAACTCACTTTGCAGAGGCTGAGCATGAATAAAAAAGCAGAGATACCGCCATGCAGAGTCTGCCCCTAGCAAAAGCTCTGCTGACACAGCAACCACCAAACTGACTGCCAGACCTGATGTTCAGAAGCACTCGCAAGCCAAGCTAAAGTCTTCAACAGCTGCAGGTGTTCTGAAGAAACTCTGGCTGCACAGAGTAAATGTTCTCTGAAAAACAGCATTGGAAGGAGGAATTCAACTCTTAATTGGAAAATAAATTAAAATATCCCTCAAGTCTGTGGCACAGCATCTTAACAACCTGTGATCACAGTCCTTAGGCTTTCCTTTCCTTTCCAGGTGTCTATCTACACTATTATTCTGTTTCATTCAGGAAGAGTAAACACAATTTCTCTGAAAGAGAAAAACGGTACACAGCATTCATTAACTCTGTGCGTGCATATGGGTGTGTGTGTAGAGCTATATGGGTGGAGGACTGAGAATTTTTCTTCCTCTTTTATGTGTTAGCTGAAGTTAACAGATTTATTGAAAGTCACACAGAGCAGGTCATAAAAACACTGGCCTGGGAACCAGAAAACTTGGGTTTAAGGAAATATTTACCACCACTGAAATATAGAGAAACCAGAGCCCTTGACAAATAACTGTATCGCTTGTGCAAGAGATCTGACAGTAAACAGCCAGTCTGTGATAAATCTGGCAAAGCTAATTAGAAGTTATTCAGCAGACAACTGTGCAGCGTAAAGATCTGGTTTTGTCCTAATCCCATGACATGCTGTTACTGTGACAGCTCACTCGCAGAAACACTGCTACCATCTTTGGCAATCCTGGTGACTCTATCTCAAAAAGGATAAGCCCAAAAGGTTCTCCAGAATTCATCAAATCCACAAGCCCAAAGGGCAACTTAAGCTACTTATGCAAGGGACACTCATGAAAAAAGCAAATAAAGACATCTGGCCTGTAAGCTATAAGACAAGGTACATATTTAATAATGTTTGAAACAGCTAGATTTATTTTTTTTTAATTGTTAAACGAGACTGATACTGACTTTGGCACACAAAGGGTCACGACTCTCCAAGGCATACAAGCTAACTTCAGAAGCAATATACTAATGCTTACTGTTCTCCAGAGCCTAACGGCCCTGCTAATGCTTGTCAACAACTAAACAAACTATTTGTTCAGTGGTAACTGGACCAGTATGGTCACTTAATATTATGTTCTCTCTTTTACGTACAAACATGTGTATTAACTTACAGCTATATTTAGTTATTGTCATTAATCTGACCAGATTGGAAACAACAATCAAATCCCTCTTATCCCTCATTCTTTAAGAAATTCCATACAATTTCTTAAAGCTATCTTTACTTTCTAGTTTATTTGTCTATTAGCCTACAAGCTGTTTGTAAAATGATTCATGCACAAGGTAGTTAACTCCAAAATACTCAAGAATAAAAGTTGAAAGCTCCAATTTTTCAGGTACTACATCTTGCAAAATCATTTGGGAGTTATGACAGGTGCCTCATGAATGTTTTTATTTCTTCATAATGCCAGTGTATTATTTCGACTCCAGAAATAACCAAGGACCTCCTCCTGGCACTCTACAAATGCATAATGAATCAACAAGCCTTTCTTCTAAGAGCTTATATATGAAATTGCTATCTTCATTGAACATTGTGAGAAATTTGAAGGCATATTCCAAAGCTTAATACTATATATAGGTAAAATATTAGAAGTCTAGAATATTTAAGCACTATCACAATCATGTAGCTTAGAGCTAACAGTAAGAGCAATATTTAAATCACAGGAAACAATTTGGCCAGTCCTAATGATCTCAGATACTGTGTATTCCACACAAAATACTTCATACCCCAGCAACCCCCGAATTGCTGTTACAATCTTAATCCTACAGCTTTACCTGGGATATGAAAGTTTGACCTTTTATACAAATGAATATTAATATCACCAGCTGAATAGTTTGAAAGGTACAACAACCCTATTCACATTCAGAAATGAACATTTTCTGTTTTAGTAATTAAGGGCATTTTAAAAGACATGTATGTGCACTGTGTGGGTACAAATGACCGTGCACACACATACATGCAAATATTTTTCAGTTCTAGCATTTGCATGAGACTTAAGCTAGCTCTATCACATCTTACATAGTAACAATATCTGCAGAGATAAAGAGTGAGCCTTTACAAAGAGAAAGCCTTTAATCTGTTTTCTAATCAGAGTCTGAACTAATGAGGAAAGTCTCAGTGCAATCGAGATAGCTCTTGCTTAACTGCATCTGACATTTTGGAATAGATTAGGTTCTAATGGTCTACGGCAGAGCTTTCTCTTTAGAAACCTTGGGATGTCATTAATAAATATTGCCCATCGTATAGGGAGTCCACACCTCTGTAGTCGAGACAAAACATCTTCTAGGAAATCACTGCCTACTGTGTCGTGAACCACATCAGTGAAGCCAGGCGCAACATCCATCAAAGATTAAAAGAGCAGAAAACGAACACTGCTGTGAGCAAACACTTGAAATCATGTGCTGACTGCCACAAACAATTAGAATTCAGCAGGGGTATTCTCAGGCATTCACAAATCATGACTGCAGGAGACCTCAGGAAATGGGGCCACGATTAACCCATCCTGCTGTCTCCAGCCATAATAATGGGCTGTTACAGGGAAGAAGCTGCAAGATTTCTCATCATGAAAAATGGCTCCTTTTCCTAAATCTCATATTCTGATCAGGATGCGAAGAGTAGTCTGCTACACATGGAAACTTAAAGTTACAGAGAACAGGAAATCAGAGCTTAATTCTCTGGGGTTTGAGCAAGGAGGTAGATCTGCATTAGGGTTCTCATTTGGCAGGAAGGGGAACAGCTCAAGGGCTGCAGGTCTGGGGACTCCAAGAAGGGCACCTGCTCCTGTCCCCCAGTGTCTATTGACAACCTCAGCACATCTTCGCAGAGCACCGATAGGCTCCATCAGTCAGGACACATCTTGTCCTTGTACAGTAAAGCAGATCACTACAGGAAGACATTTGCTGATTCTCGATGTGTAAAGGAGAATGGAAAGCCCTTCTGAGCACCAGAGCGTGTAAGAAATTGTACAAACTGAAGAATAAAATTCCTAGGTCTGAATAATATTGGGCTCATAAAGAAGCCAAGACCAAGTTGTTTGGGGTATTATGTCCATAGACACACAAAAATTATAGGAAGGCCCCTCTTTTTTACTACTTTTTATTTTAAAATGGATCAGTTAAGCTTAGTCCTATATTCTTGAATCTGCTGCAAAATTTCCTGAGATAGCTTCAGAATTGCAATGGGAACTTTCTCTCCTGCTGTTCAGAAAGAGCATGGAATTAGATTTTCACCAAAACAAAATACCAAAAGGGCTGGAAGGGCTGGCGCTGCTGGATACCACAGCCCCACTACCTCTCTAGTATCTATGCTGGCTCTTGCCTTTATCTGGACACCACAAGCTCTGGTGCTCCCATCCAATCATCTCTGCCATATCTTTTTTACAACCACATTGACGTAGGCCCTCCTGCAATGCCTCAGTAGCTGTAGCTGGCTGTGGAGCTGTGCAAGACAGGATCTTGCAGAGGAAGGAGTTTTGATCAGTCTTTGGAAGTTTTATCTTTTTTAATGCAACTTCAAGCTTCCCAATATTCTTACATGCAGGCCTATCTTTTGGCAAAGGCTTGACATGTCATCGCTTGGGTGTCACATTTGCTAATGTCCTGTCCTCTAGGACCTTCCCAGTTAACCAGGACTGCTGATAAATTATGAAAAGTGGCTTGGTGAACACATTTGCCAACTTCTTCAGCACTCCTGGGTGTAACCTATCTGGCCCCAGAGACTTGTGTATGTCTGGGTGGTGCAGCACATCACTAACCATTTCCTCTTGGATTATGAAGGACTCATTCTGTTCCCCAGCCCTGCCTTCCAGCTCAGCAGACCAGGTACCCAGCAAACACCTAGTCCTACTGTTACAACTGAGACAAAGAAGGCATTAAGGACCTCAGCCTTCTCCTCATCCCTAGTCACAGTTTCCCCTGCATCCAATAAAGGATGAAGATTCTCCCTAGTCCTCCTTTTGTTATTTTGTATTTACAGAAGCATTTTTACTGTCTTTTACAGCATTACATTCCGTGAATCTACACAAATTAGGTGACTAACTGGTGGACACAGAGTGTTATAGAATTTGCAGTTTATAGAGATAATTACTGTTCAAAGCTGTTATTTCTGCAGTTCATTCATTTCTTTTCTGGGATAACATTTGATTTTCCATTTATGTCCATTTATGATCTTTCCAGCCCATGAAGAGTAACAGGTCTTCCCAGGTTAGTCCTTCATGAGCCATAGGAGTGACATGAGAGACACTCAGCCTAATCAGGGAACAAGCATGTTACACTGCCCAGTACTTGAGATAAGCCTCATTAATTCATTTTCAGTTCTTACACTGGCAAGCACCAACTTGTTCAGATCATTGACAACACACTGAACAGAAACAGAGCCTGGGACAAGGGCCAAAAACACAGGTGGTGGCTAAAATCAGAACTGACTAAAAAGGTAACTGACCTTGATCATCATTCTCTGAAATTCTTACTGGCTTAGCTACTTACCTGTAGGCAGCTTCCTAAGCACCTTCTGAGTTATTGATTAGAGCCTGTTAACTCAGCAGCAGCAGAGAGATGGGACAGACACTGACACTGTAGTCCTCCCACATGTGTGATTTCTGCAGAAGGATCACAAAGGAACACCTTGGCACCCATTCCTCCATTTCCTCAACAAATTTGATAATCAGATTAACAGACAGATTTGCCCAGGCTGTTCATCCAAGACTCTCCCTAGCCTGGGATTTTAGCAAAACAGGCTCCAATGCGCACATCAGTGGCGTTTCAAGTTAAATCAAACAAATAATTAAAATTATCCTTTTATTTTAAATAATTGAACATTCATGCACATTTTACTTCCTAGCCAGGTAGAAGGAAAATACACTAAACATTCTTGTCAGCACGATTCACAGGATTTGGAGTCCAAAACAGCTCTCACTCAAATCAGTGAACAGATACCAGCAGACAGGACTTTAACCAGATTGCAGATGATTCTGAAGACCAATATACAAAGTGATAGCACTGCATAATTGAGCCTGGTGAGTCCCAAATCTCCAGACATAACAAATTAAGACACATTAAGACAGAAGAGTTTGTATTCTGAACAAATCTGCACTCCCCAAATTTGGCATGCAATTTTTTTTTCTCAGAGCTATAGTGGATACTCACAAAGCTTGGATATATAACCAAGTGATAAACTTCCAGGCTATTCAGATGCTGTATTTTGTTTGGAGACAGTCTCCAACTAGAACCTCGCTTTATATCATCTTCCCCGGTTCAGTGTCTAAACTAGTTTTTGTTAAGTTTTTCAACCTGTACACACTCATATAACTTCAATTTCAATGACACAGCCACACTGCAATAGATACCCACATTTCTGCTGTTACTGGAAGTGATCAGAATAGTTTTAACAAAGTGTTTAATGAAAACAAGTATATTAAACAAGGTATTAGGTATTTTCACTTTTTCAGATGGTTAAACAAAAAACCTCTTTTTTAGGCTATTGCTATTTTTTCTTTTTCTTCCCTTCATATTTCTAGCAACAAAAGCAGGAGGAGTAGTTTTAAACTAGAATGGGGTAGATTTAGATTAGGCATCAGGAAGAAATTCTTTGCTATGAGGGTGGTGAAATACTGGAACAGGTTGCCCAGAGAAGTTGTGGATGCCTCATCCCTGCGAGTGTTCAAGGCCAGGTTGGATGGGGCCCAAGCAAGACCATTCCTATACAGGCAGATGCCCCAATCCTAGCTGAGGTTAGGTTTAATTTCACTTAATAGGGAAGCTGGCCTGCAGCAATAGCACAAAACTGATGAGATTCAGAGACTGTGTTCCAAGCCAAGGATTTCTTATATGTTGCTGCTGAAGTAATGGAAAGGTCATATAAGCTAGAGTGTGTGAGTAAAATTCCTGGTACAATGTGTCTCTCCCTACATCTGCCTCAGGCTTTAAAAACTTATTTCCATAGCAATTTCCTTCTCAACCTGACATTGCTTTGCTTCTAGTTCAATGAATACTTTCCCTGTTTGGTGAAATTCCTGCTAGGATACAGGATGTGAGTGCTTAATACAGTTTGCATTCAAATTCCATTTCCATGCCTTCTCCAGGATACATAGTTTTAAATTCCAAAGTACTGGTCAACACCTTAAAGAAAAACAAAACTGCTGAAGCAAAATGCCACTTCCTGGAATACAGCATGAATTCTCAGTTAGATTATAACTTAACCTGTGCCTGGCACATTAAGAGAGTGAACAAGTTGCTTTCCACACACTGCATAAGAATTAAGTCTCAATTGGTGTCTTTGAGTGCAGACTGCAGAAGCCCAGCAATTTCAGCCTTGTTGTGAATCATAAGCCAGCATCATTCAGTTGTCTCTGGATGCATCAGGATGGATAAAGATACTTGCAGCCAAAACCACAATCTACTACCTTACAAGAGAGCTTAGCTCTCAGTGTTGGACAGGGACGTGGACCCACAACATTTCAATTCAAAAAAAAATTAGACACGCTCTGATCTCCCATAGATGCTCCACTTCTGCTTCCAACCTCATAAACTTCTTTCCTATAGGACAGAGTTACTTCTTTCTAAAGGAGCCTGAGGACAGATAAAAGCTTGCAGAAAAGTATGGAAGCCAAGTAACATCTACTAGGAGGAAAGCCCAAGTACCTGTTCAGGCATTAATCAAAGAAAGGAGACCAAGGGCTGCAAAGGACACTACCTGGGGTTAAACCACATCTTGTTCAGGAGTCCCACAGGTACTCTGCTATTTACTGCTTCACTTTGTTGCCTTTCAGCCAGATCCTGGCCTGCAGCTTGCTGCTCTGAGTCCCCTCAAGGCACGCCCAGGACTGATACTGAAAGATGACAATGGAGTCTGAGCAAAAACCGTGCAAACATACACTCTGGATTCAGCACAAAACAGATGGCATCCACATGGCTCGGCATACACTGGAAGGTGCTTAGAGACTAGAAACATCCAAAATCTTAAAAGAGAATAAAATGTTTGGGGCTGTCTATGCTGAGATGATGCAGAGAATATAAGTGAAGTTTATGATGCTCTTGTCTTAAAGTCTGTTTCTCAAAACTGTAGGATTCTTTTGCTAAGTAGGATTCCTGGACTACTTGCGAGGGCTTGAATAATATGCCTGTTTACAAATAATACACTGAAAACAGTCATAGACAGTTTGTAGAAGAGAAATAACTCTGCATCAATGTACATACTGATGTGTCCCCTTTTAGGGGTTCTCAAGCTATTACACCGAAGTCAGTGAAAATGCTGTCAACACGTCCTGAGATCAAGCACAATTCCTTGGCTAAATGGTATACTAGTACAAAGAAAAGTGTAAAAAAATAATAATATTATCTATTCAAGCACTCTAGCTAGAGTGCTCTCTCTTTCCTGCTCTAGCCATACAGTCTTATTCCCTTTGTGCCTGCTGTGGTATTCATTTGGAAGAGCTCACTAAATCAGCAGAAAAACATTCCAGCCAAGAAATAAACATATCATTAGAAATCAGACTGAAAAAAAAGAAAAAAGGTAAAAATTCTTCATAAAAAATCATTTTGATCCAAAACTTGGTTTCAAACTAAGCACAACTGCTTGAGTGCTTGCCTTCTTCAGAACATTTCAGGTTTGTAAAAAAATGAAGACTGTCCTAAAGTCAAAGGACAGAAATTCAAACAAAACACGGAAATTGTCCCCAGAAGGGATGTAACAACACTATCCTGACTAGTGCTTCTATGGAAATCTTCCTCCTCTTGTCTCCTAGACCATACAGCTAAAACATCTCCAGGTTGCAAAGGCTGCTGAGCCAGAGCACAAGCCCAGGAATGAGCAGAACTATATAGAAAATCCAAAGGAAACTGAAACTCTAAACAAACCCACAGAGGCCTTTGTTAGGAACATCACTATCAAGACCTCTCATCTTCTGATTGAGAAATCCCATTTCACCTTCTATGGAAGTTATTTCCCCCAAAGAAAGAAGCCCTACAATGATAAGAAATACGTATATTTTTTCCATGCCTCACTGCAGGTGTATTTGTCCTGAACCTGAGAGATTCCTGGAGAGTGACAGGGCCTATAAACATGTAGCATACAAGGAAGAGTGGATTTGACAGCCACGGCTGTCACCATGAGCTGTGACTCGGGGCACAGGGAATCTCTCAGGTACACATGACCCAGTGGTTTCAGCTACGTGTGGCAACGCTCCTCAGGAAGGAAGCACCATTGCAATGCAACATATTTAAAAGTGTCATGAGGAAACGTTTGTCATCCACAGGGGCATCTGGAGTGCAGTGCCTTTTTGCATGACAGATTTAGTGGCATGATATGTCTCCTACTTGGAGGCACTGATCTGTTTTTATCTGCCATTCTTTCTATGCCATCTTCCATTCTTCCATAGTTTAAAAGGGGTATGTGAAGAACCAGGATGTTGAAGTAAAAAGACTTAATGAAAACAGCATTTGTCTTCCTATTCCATCTGTCACAAGTGCAGAACAAAATTTGGTAATGGAAGAACACAAAAAAGCTAGGGGTTTGGGGTTTCTGTGTGTGTGTGTGTGTACATGTGTTTGGTTTTCCATTTTTTTCATACTTCTGTGTCTAGAATAGCTTATAAAATGGTCTCAGGAGTCATAACTTAAGCATGACATAAAATATTCGGAACTGAGACAAAATAGTGATTCATCTGATCCAGGATCTTGTCTCTGACAGTGGATAGTATTGGATACTTCCCAGAAAGGGGCCAAAAATGAACAAATTCAGAACTTAAGAATACTCAGTTAGTGGTCGGTCTGCCCTTAAGAAAAAAAATTCCTTCTTGAAAACCACTGGTTAGAGATTGGCCTCTGAGCTCAGAGTCCCGAAATTTAAATATAAACCCAATAAGAATACGTGATTTTTTTGGAACAGAGTTTGTAACTCCACAAGTACTTGACGCTTTGGAAATAAGGGGAAACTAAAAAGTACATGCTACTCACTCCTCTAGAGCTGCAGACAGCAGCAAAATACTGGAAAGACTGTGTAGGGGTATTTGTAAGTTCATTCCTGGGGCTGATCTAGGCACTTGGGATAATGACATTTGAAATGCAAAAATAGCAAGTGGTATGACTAGAAATATGTCAAGGAAAAGCAGCTAAAGCCCCACCCCATGCTACGAAGACGAGCAGGGCCGTTCCGTGACATCCTTACAACACTGTAAAAGGGCTATACGTCTAAGGTTATATTCTTGTTAGAACATGATCAAGGTCCCAGCCATACTGCATATTTTAATCATGCTGTAATTGCACCAGGGGACAGCAGTAGGATAATCAGGTCCTAAGATGCAGACATATTTGAGGTGGAGTCAGAGAGAGAAAGAGAATATCCAGGAGTAGAAAAGACAGCACAGTTGAAGTGCCTTAGGGGAAAAGACTCACATCTGCCAGAAAGTTAGACTAAAATGGGGCTTGGATAGAAATCCCATTTGTCAGTGCAGCAGTTTGATAGGTTTACTTGCAGGTATAAATTCATTAAAATTTTCTCTGGTTAAAAATCAACCAAACAATACACTTTGCAGTGGCAGCAAAAGAAGCATGTCCTATAATAAGAACAGAGGACTGGTGAGACTTCTCAAAGTCTTTAATCAGAGACTTTTTGACTTTCCTTACTACAGTATTTCTCTGGAGAAACCTTCTCTTGCCTTTACCTGGTAGGTTGTTCCTAGTATACCATGCTGCCACTTCTCTCCATGAAGCTGTTTCTACAGAGGACAGTCTTGCAGAAAGGAGTCAAAGCAAATAACATAGCTGTGCTTAAGAAGGAAAAGGCAAAACATAAATTTAAAAAAAAATCAAAAAACCTCCACCCAAATATACAGAGATATGAATTCATATTATGCAGGCTAACAAGGCACTCCTTTGGAATCAGTGGAAATTCTTCAGACATTGGATCAGGCCAAACATGCTTACTTTAATGGTGCTGAGATTTGACAGGTATCTTTATTCACTGTCATCTCTGTTGACCAGGTACTTATTCATTAACTGCTCTTCTTTATTTATGTATTTATCCTCACTCTAATAGCCAAAGATTCCATTATTTATCAGGTTGAGATAAAAGCCAGAACTCAGGGTTCAATAAGAATTATAAATCGAGCTAATACATGACCAAACTGCAGCCTTGAGAATTATCTCCAAGTTTCAAAATATAAAAATCATCAAGCAGAAAGGAGTAACAGAATCTGATTTGCCTTCATGCAGCTTTTCATGACGCACATATATTATATAGCTACATACAGAACAAATACAAGTAGTAAATTTTTTATGTCAAATGTCCAAAAATGCATATACAGGATGCAGGGTGACACAGAATATGTAAGCAGGAACTGAAGTGTAACCATGATCCAGCAGCAACTGCTAACTTAGGAAGCCCAAGCTCCTAAGCAGGTGAGGACTCCAATGTGAAGCTCTTTTCTCACATATAAAATCGTTTCTAATCTTTCACTCCAAGTCCATTATTGACCAGAGCCTGAGATTGAATACTGGGCCAAACAGGCCTCTTGGTCAACCCGACGCAGCTATTCTTGTGGCAGTGAGTGATATTTATCTAAAGTTTAAAATAATATGAAAAAAAGCTCTTCATTTTACTGAACTTTCTTTGAACAAGACTACAAAACAAGAAGTAAAGATGAGAGATAATTCAGGGCATTTGACATCTTGGGTTCATATTTTATAATAGATACCAAAAATACTCAGAAACGCTACCATCTCAGAAGAGTCACCCAGGCTTTACACACTCCCTAAGAAATATCTGAAATGTAGTGAAACCCCAGAGGAACTCCTATCATGCCTTTGCTTGTTCAGATGCAGATCCAGCTGAAGAACAAGACTCAGTAAGGGATTGCTGTAAAGAAGTAAGTCACATGCGGACCATTTTGTGACCTATCTAGCCTAAGACTGGGAGAAAGGGATTGCTCCCATCTTGAACTGCATCCAAGCAGAGTCAGCTTTTGCACTCTTAATCTGAAGGCGTTTTAAAGCAGCTATTTTAAATTGCTCTTGTCCAAAGGTGTGTTAAAGCTCCTTCCTTGGGTGTCTATGTCAAAGTAGGGTAGAGTCTCTCCCCATATTGGACAAACTTAAAAAAAACCATATCAGATAAACCACACACAGCTTAGCCAAAGCTTGTCTGAATGAGCCAGCTTTCTTTGGCAAGTAAAAGCTGGGCTGGATGTCTTGCAACAACACCCTCACTTGAAGCAATCAGCTACTTCCAAAACTTTTGCCCATTCCTGCACAGCACACGAGGGCACTCATCTCAGATGAGGTAAAAGTTGCATTTGGGACAACCCAGAAACCAAAAGCAGAATTATTCAAAATGATGAGTTGTAATGTTATTTATCAGAATCCCACTGCAATACCGGATGGGAAACAAACAGAAAATTCCTTAAACTGAGGGGAAGAAGAAAAAAAAAAAATTCCATTCTCTGGCCAGAACTGCACCTACTGCGCGTTGGTTGAAGCAGTCTGCAGCCACTCTTCTTTAATGCCGAGGCGTGGCTCATGTAGCTCACACGTCTGGACATGCAACGCACATCTAGATTTGAAGGCGTTCTTATCAGATAAAGTGGAGCACTGCTTGCTGGGACCCGTAGTCTCCGAGGGCTGTACCTCTTCTTAAAAAGACAGAGGGCCACAGGGCACAGCACAGAGCTCTGCAGATCGTATGTGGCCCTCCCACACTTAGCTTGCAACATCACACACTGCCAGAAGAAAGATCAGATTTGGAATCTGGGCTGCCAAGGCAACAAAGACTGAAAATGTTATGAAGACAGATTTCTCATCTTAGGCAACACAAAGAAAGAAAATATCTGAGATAAGCAGGTCCTCCAGCAGGTACACTGCACTTGTTCTTTTTCCCCCTCCCATACCAACACAGCAATACCAATGTCTTTCTTTGCAAGTACTATTGACACAGTACAAAAAAAGAAGGCTGGAGAAATACTTTTGCTCCTCCAAAAACCAAAACAAGTTGTCAATAGCCATTTGGCCATTATCTCTTTTCACAGCTGAAGATTTTAATATTACCAGTCCAGAACATTGGAGACCTCTGTCTTCCAGTCCTCTGGGTCATGTTTGCATCTCAACTCCTGCTTCCCCAAGCAAGCAGACCCATCAGTTCAGCTCAAAAACTAGCAGTATTAAGTTTGGAGGGGGGTTGCTGTGTTTTGTTTTTGTTTTGGTTTGTTGTTTTGTTGTCTTTTTTTAAAAAGAAATCTCTTAAGAGTTAAACTGCATTTTATATTGATAGCATGACAGCTTTTGGGATAGATTACTTGAAATGGCATGGGGCTCTTTACTTGTTTTGTGAATAAGAAAATAGAAATACCTAGGGAAAGCTCGGTTTGAAGCTGTTTCTCAGCAATCGCTGTTTAATGTTTAAATGCTTTTTTCCCTTTAAATGCAAAATTTGGAAGCTTCTCCTTCTGTCACTTACTTGAAAAGGCAATTACTTTCCCCAGGATACCTGGCATTAATGTGACACTTGAACCACAGCCATCATACAAAGAAAAAAACCAGGAGTTTACAAACTGGAAAGCAGGGCAAGAGAGTTCTTCCGCATATACTACAGTTCTAGCTTTCCTTTTTAGTTCCCCTCCTGATCTCCTCTGTTTCCCCTTTCCTTCTGCCTGTGCTTTCACAGGACTTTAAAACTAGAATGGACCATTAGGAGCCAACTGGTCCACCTGTATTCATAATATAGGTCATAGGATTTTAGTCTTCAATCATGCTTTTCCCTTTCTGTATCATGTCATCCTCATCTGCCTCTCTGCTCAGGAAGACTTGTGATCCGAGAGGAATAATTTTCATTCAGCTAATGATATCCACTCCCAGAAAAAGCACACCAGATCAACAAAAAGCCAAACAAACAAATGAACAAAAGAAATTCACAGCTGCTTTCTTAAATATTTTGACACACTGGAAAAGGAAAGTCCAGAAAATGTGATAAAAATACTGTACTATAACAGAGGTTATCATAATCATCAGCATAGTCAATGAATTTACAATATCATTTAAGAAATCTAGCAGTAAAGCTCACTGTATAGGTGTTCAGCAGCCACAATAACAGCAACACTATCAGATATACATCTAAGAACAAAAATTAGAGACACTATCCTTATTACTTTAGGGCTGGATTCAACATACAAACAATTCCTGATCAACTTTACATGAGTTGCGTTCATTCACCAGGATGAAAGAAAGTTCAGTCCCATTAATAGACACCTCTGATTTGAATAAAATGTCTATTGCTACTTAATAATCAAAGATAGTTGAAGCAGAAGAGAAAAACCTGTGTGGAGAAGCCCACTATGCAATGAATTAAGAATAGTCACATCCATGTCACATATGCAATATATGCAGTTTTTCACCCCCAACTTCTAAGATTAGAAATGCTAAAACAAACATTAGCCCACAGATGAGTCAAATTAGGAGCACATGCTATCCTGGTTGGCAATCGTCAGTTCAGCATTGTACAAGGGTAAAGAATTAAGTTGTATTTGTCAGGTTCCCAATCTTAACAAAAATTTGAAGATGCTGCTCAGAGCTATTGAGCATTCTGACTTTGCTAAGTCCAGTTTCCTCAAAACTGGAAGAAGTTTCTGAGAAACTGGTAAGGGAATGAGTCATAAAAACACTGACGAGTGTCTCCCCGCTTTTACCATTTTCCTCCCTTACTCCAGGAGCTCTTTGTTACACATCTAAGCCAGAGACCGTCAGCTGTGAGAACCTGTTGGCTCCTTCCCTGCATGAACTCATTTCTGGGCCAGAAGGTAGAGCTAAGCAGCACCATATGGCCACTGGAGGCTATCCAGATATGCATCAAGGTACCTTCGCCCGATCCCCAGCAGGCAGTCAAGAGTTTGCTCTGGAGGAGAGGAAAGCAGAAGCAAGAAAGACGAATGCTAGCATGAAGGGCCAGTACAAGAAAGGCCAGAGAGCCTACATCGACAAAGAGGGCCTAAATCCTACTAACTTAATTTCAATTCCAAAACTAGCAAGTTTTGAACTACTCACCCCTAAATCTCATCCCTCAGCAAATGGCACCTAATGGTGAGTGTACGAGATAGCCCAAAATAATTTCCAATTGAAACATGCCTGAACTGTGCTTTATTGAACCATGGCCATTTCTGCTGAGATGTGGAAGATGCACATGTGCTTTGAAGGCTGTACTGTATCAAAAACTCCAGGGAAAGGTTCAGTAAAGAAAACGCACAAACTGAGCGGGAACTCAGCCCAAAGAGCGAGCGCTCTCTTTCCCAGCGCTCTGTATGTGCCCTATGGAATGGCACAGCATCCCTCAGCAGCACAGCTACATGCAGTTTATAGCTTTTAGAAAAGCTAAATTACAAGAAATTATTTAGAGCATTCAAGTTAATTCATTTAAGGCTATAGCAAGTCTGGTTTTGCTGCTATTTATGGGGCTGAAATACTCATGAATTTTCTAGAAAAAAGTTTTCAAATTAAGGGAAGAAACTTATTAGTTAATACTTTCTAATTAAAACTTTTTCGAAATAAACTGTTTCCAGAAACGAAGTCCTGATGCAGAATACCCATATAAGAACAGAACGTGTGGTTCTATGCCTAATACTTTACAAGTATTAAGGCCAGTAAGGCAGAAACTGTTTTCTATAAGCTAGAGATCATTAAAAATTCAGGACTCAACAGTGGACACAGTTACCCAGTGGAATACAAGACAGAACAGTTATTTCTAAGAGTAAAGGAATAACGTGGTGTCTATTATCATTTCTGAAAAGGATGCTATAGAAATGCTTTTCTGCATGCCCGTATAAATCCAGCAGGAGATTCATTATTTACATTTTGTATCAAAATTCCATGATTTGTACTTTTGTTTAACAAACACTAATTTAATTTCCTTTAATTACAACAGTCGCTCACCTTTTGAGACTGATAACTCTAAAAGAAACAACACCTGCAATTGCCTGCAAAAATAAAGATGAATTAGATGGCCACAGATTAAAATTATCAGTGTTGAAATCACGAGATACACCTCATATATTTATTAATTTCTAAATATTTGCATTGGATTATTGGAAGTGTGTTTTCCTGTTTACAAGCAAACTTATTTTACGCAGCAGTTCATTATTTTCTCTGCTATGCCTTTCTGCTAAGCATGATGAGCCATGGACCCAGAACAACATTCCAGCATTAGGTCTTCTGCCACCAAAAGCCATACAGAAAGCTCTGGCATGCCAGAAGAGCAGGGCCAGTGCTACGCCTCCCAGCAGCAGAGATGTCCTTCCAGACAGCACTTCCAAGGCTGTCCCTGTAGGGATTGCACATGGTGCCCACCTGGAAGAGCAAAAAGGTAACTCATCGCTGTATGTTTGTTCTGTGAAAGGAATCTATAATTACTGCTTTTGTTTAAACCATGGAGACTAGTGTGATATTTTTAGTAGGAGTCCTGGGAATTTTAAGAGCCGTTTCTATTTTTTACTTGTGTGCACAGGGAAAGGGGGTTGGGGATTCATTTCTATAAGTTCACATGTGCCAGATGGTAATGAAAAAAGCAGGAAAATCAAGAGGGTTAAAACTCCTCTATACAGCCTACATATACACATCTTTATACATTCCAATATTCCTATCAGCACAGAAGCAGTGAGACAGTCCAGCCATGGGTTTGGGTGTTTCCTCTTTCCAGTGCAAAAGACAAAGGTATCCCAGGCCCTGCTTCAGCTCCATGCTGGACCCGCTCCCTGTCAGAACTCAAACGCACCAGACTTGTCTGATCAACAGACCACGCTGTATCTTGCACACAGTGAGCCCAC
Organism: Apaloderma vittatum; assembly: GCF_000703405.1. NCBI lineage: Eukaryota > Metazoa > Chordata > Aves > Trogoniformes > Trogonidae > Apaloderma > Apaloderma vittatum. The sequence goes on along the minus strand of NW_009734458.1, from coordinate 31,816 downwards.
AAACAGGCCCATGGCTAACAGGCTGCCACGTGCTACATAAAATACTTGGCGCTTTTGGTGCGGAAGTAAGAGTATTGGGTGAGAAGCAGGAAGCCTGGAAGCCAGCAGGGCTTTCATCCACGTAATGGATGAAAGAAGGGCTGATAAAAGCTGCCACACTCCTTGCAAACCATGTAAAATTCCAGAGCAGAGGAGCTGGCTACACATCTAATGCTCAATGTGCAGGGCTTGACAAATCTTGTCAAGAAAGTTAGTAAGTCACTGAGGATAAACAAATGACTAAAAGATCAGTGGTACAACTAAACTCCAAAGGTGTTCCCTAAGAAAATCACAGGCAAAGCCATCACATTCAGTGCAGCATACAGGTGTTTGGTCACATGCCTACAAAATACATGCTCTTGTCAATTCGCAGTTTTGGATTCCATGTGAGGCTCACCCCCAAAAATAATGGTCAGTTAGTACCCACCTCAGAAGCTGCTGATATTAGAGAGAGTAAAGAAATATACCTCCACTCAGAAAGTGGCAGAAGAGCATGGAAAATTCAACTAGAAGACCCTATTCTATACACCACTTTTCACTTTTACATATATCCAGGAGTTGCACTCCTGTGCATCATTGATGAAAATATCCTGTACATGAGTTTTGGGACTGAGCATGCAAACTGTCATGCAGAGCTGCATTTTAACAGATGTTGCTGAAACAACCCAAAACCTAATGCTAAAGGAAAACCACCATTACATTTGAAAACACCCATCAAACTGGATTTACTATCATGCTACAGAACACCCAGACCTTTTCAGCACCATTACTAGATGACAATGTAAACAATTATTTTAAGTGCCTCTAAGAATGTGAGAATCCTCTCTAAAAAATGCTTTGATGATACACTGCTTTTTTTGTGTTTTTTCAAGAGTATTATAACAGCACTTCACTAGGCAGTATCATCATGGTTCCTGATGACGTACTTTGTCGTTATTGGAGTCTGTCCATAATTTGGATGTTCCTGTTCCATCCAGCTTCAATCCAGATGAACATAAACACCAACAATTCTAAGATTACTTTTGTTTTTATATGGATAGCTCTCAAATTTCAGGCAGTCTTGAAAAATGAGGAGAACCTTGTCATCATTTTTCTCACTGAGACTGAATCCCTTCTGCTCATTCAGATCCTTCCGCTAAGATCTACACAGCAAGCTCACTTGCTTGGAGCAACAGGAAAGATCACAGCACAGCCATGGAGGGGTTGGGGATATTGTATGAGTGTCAAAAGCTGCCTTGGAATTTGCCAGCTGTAAACATGTGCTTCTTTCCCTTGCAGAGTCTCAAAAAAGGAAGAGGCAGCTAGTCTGTAATCTGCTCGGGTATTTCTGCTATGCATCTCAGCTAGTGAACATGAATCATCTTCTGACAGACAAGTTATGCAATCTCCAAAAACTAAGTTACAGGCCAGCTTATGGGAAAGGAGTAGGTCTTGTTTCTGTTAAGGGCTATCACATACACAAAACAGTATCCAGAGGTGCAAACAAAACAAACAACAAATAGAACTTGTGTCTCCAATAACTTCTTTGCTGTTAGGAGTAAGTGGGAAGCATCTTAAGATTCAGTGACAAGCAACCTATCCAGTGATTGCTGCTTCAGTAATGCAGTCAATAACACAGTTTGGATTTGAGAAGCTTTAAGAGGAAGATTACTGCGGAAGCATGTGGCTGCATCATTTAAACACATGTGTCAGATCACCTGAGCAAATCCCACTTTGGCTATGACAGCCGTGGAAACTGCAGTCCAGCCTGCACTGACCTGTCAGCGCTCTAGACCCTCCCCAGGGCAGAGAGTCGGCACAATCCAGAAACTCCCTCAGCCCTTCCATCCCTCCTCAGTCTCTCGGTGTCCTTTGCAGAAGCCAGAGCATGTTCAAACCACTGCTGCGCTCCAGCTCTCCCCTCGGAAGCTGGCAAAGGCAAGCAGGCAAAGGGGAGGCAGCCCTACCTTACAGGGTATCAATCAATCCCTAGTTGATCTCTAAGAAAACAATAGAAAAAAAGGTTAAAAAAATATTATCCCCACTTCTTTTCTTTCTTGACGTTTTGTACTATCCTGTTACTGTATTGACACTTTCTCTCTGCTGCCTCTTTCTATTGGTAAAAGGGTTTGCTTTAACACTCCAAGCCAGGCCAGGTCACAGCAAAGCCAGCTGCCAGGAATAAATTCGTTTTCTCTAACTGTGCATTTTCTAAACTCGATCTGTTACCTGAACATCAGCTGTGACTCATTTTTCTTGTATCATTCACAGTAGCAAGGGTCTCCAAGGTCAAATTATGCCTCCAGTTACACACATACAGCTCCACGTAGTTTATATATCCCTCACAAATAATACAAGGAAAAACTCAGTGTGAGTAGGGCAAATGGTGTAGTGTAACAAGCTGTTCTTTGTTACTTTTTTGTGCAATGTGCAAAGCTGCAGTCAGAAAGTGTATTTTAGCCAAGCTTTTTACAAGTCCATTTTGCTATGATTCAAACAAAATTCTACAGTTGGTGACAGACAATGTTTCCACAATTCACACATGATTTTTGTACATTCTGCCATGTTCCCTGGATATAGATATATGTGAAGGATCAACTTGGATTAGCTTTTCTTATTCCATACCAAAGGGAAACACTTCTGCTTCCACAGCACCAGCTTGAGGTCTCTGCCTTAGATGCCTGACACCACACACAGGGAAGAAGTGGGGTTGAAGTGAGTGAATATTGCCTTTCTTGGCGTCTGCTGAAGACAACTTAACCTTCATCTGCAAACAGGGACAACTTCATGAAGAATTACTCTCCTGGAGCCTCTTCCAGTGTGTTTCCGAAGCAAAGAGCAGCTGTACATCTCCAGTATCTGCTATCAGAGACTTCTATAAGCTACAAATCAGCAATGCAGTTAATCACAGGCCACTTTGATGGATACAGTGGATTGTTCTTTAAAGCCTTTGCATTCCTTTAAAGCAAAGGATTTCAGAGGAAAAGCAGAGATGCTTTTCTTGGCCTAAGCGGAAGAAAGCATCTCAGCTAATCTCTGTTGCATAGATGAAGTCAGGCACATGACTGGGAAACAACTCACCCAAATCTGTTAGCACACAATCAGCCTTTGTCTAGGCTGCACAGGATGAGAACATATGCTGTAATTGTATTTGTTCAGATCAAAAATATATAGTTTTGTTGTGAAATGTTATGTTCTAAGTTAAAACTATATTACCAAAAGTCCAAGCTTTATTAAGATAGCCTAAATACAGCAAGAAAAAACCAATAAACCTCCCAGCAATATTTTTTTAGCAGATCATCTGTGAAGAGCATTTATTTTAGGAAGAGGCTATATAACGTTTCAAACAATTCTCTTACGCAAATAGGAAAAACAATTCTAGCACAGTGTTAAAGGTGCCCCCTTCAGTAAGAAACATCATATGCATGACCCTTTAAAAACCCATGAATGCAAACTGTATTCACTTTTTCTTCTAAATACAAAGCTTTGAGGATAGTTACTTGCCAAAGTAGTATCTCTGCTAGAATTAAACTGTTCTGAAACATTATTAAAGCTGAAAATATTTGATCTTTGTTAAATAGTACTGGCTCCAGTCTTGTTCAACACATTCATCAATACCTGGATGAGGGAATAGAGTGCACTGTCAGCGAGTTTGCTGATGACACAAAACTGAGAGGAGTGGCTGCCCACCAGAAGGCTGTGCTGCCACCCCGCATGGCCTGGACAGGCTGGAGAGTTGGGCAGAGAGGAGCCTAATGAGGTTCAACAGGGGCACAGGTCCTGCACCTATGGAGGAATAACCCCATGCACCAATATTAGTTAGGGGTAGACCTGCTAGAAAGGAGCCCTGAGGAGAAGGATCTAGGAGGCCTGGTAGACAGTAAGTTAATCACAAGCCAACAATGTGCCCCCAAGGCCAAGAAGGCCAATGGTGTCCTGGGCTGCATTAAGAAGAGTGTGGCCAGTAGGTCAAGAGAGATCATTCGCCCCCACTATTCTGCCCTGGTGAGGCCACATCTGGAATAGTGTCCAGTTCTAGGCTCTCCAGTTCAAGAGAGACAGGGAACTACTGGAGACAGTCCAGCAGAGAACAACAAAGATGATTGGGTGACTGGAGCATCCCTCTTACAAGGAAAGTTTGAGGGAGCTGGGACTGTTTAGCCTGGAGAAGAGAAAACTGAGAGGAGACCTTGTCAATGTCTATAAATATCTGAAGGGAGGATATAAGGAGGATGAAGTCAGACTCTTTTCAGTAGTACCCAGTGAGAGGACAAGGGGCAACAGGCACAAACTGGAACACAGGAAGTTCCATCTAAACGTAAGGAAAAAACTTTACTGTCAGGGTGACAAGGCACTGGAACAGGCTGCCCAGAGGGGCTGTGGAGTCTCCTTTTCTGGAGATATTCAAAACTTGCCAGGATGCAATCCCATGTAATGTGCTCTAAGTGTTCCTGCTTTAGTGGGGAGGGGGTAGACTAGGTGATCTCTGGAGGTCCCTCTCAACTCTGATTCTGTGATATGTGTTAAGAATCCATTTGCACATACTTCCTTGAGATGGTCATATTAGATTCTAACACCCAAACAATACTCCAGGACAACACTGTACATCTGTGACACACACTTTTAATTCAGAATTCTTGTCTCGTCTAAGCAGATTTTACCTGTAAATGAAAGCCCGCTCCTGTGTGGTCTCCCTCCTCTTTCATCCATATTTCAGAGGAGAGTCCTACTGAAGCAGGTTCTGTCGGTGTCCATATACCATCATACTTTGCCCAACCCCCTAAGGTAAGACATTCCCATCTCAGTTTACCTTCCTGTACATGTTTGTCCACAGATCTCAGTCACATCACACCATGGTCAGCTGTTCAGCACTGCATGGAAGGCAAGCCTTCGGTGAGGGGCCTCCCATGCTCTATTTTGCAGCATTCTATGATTCTATGATTATACAAATAATACAGCCACTCAGTTCCTGCAGGATTCAGACCCCTGCAAAAGCAAGAACATTTCCATTAGCAAAAAGCTGCTTAAAAATGAAAGCCTCTCCTGTGATGATCCCAACACTGAAGAGTCTTCAGTGCCACACCTTGGAAGTTAAGGAGAGCAGACGAATAATACTTTCTGCCTTCAGATACTCCACCTGTTAACTTTTTAGGATGACACACATCCCTGAGACAAGGATTTCATATTTGTAGTGATGTGCTTACAGTTTAGTAATTTTATACACATAAAGGCAGAAGGGAATCTGATTTTTACGTCAAATTACAGGAAAACCAGTGATGTTTACTATCAACATTCATGTCAATATTTCAGTTGAGGAGAAAATATGCTAACAGATTTGTCAAGGAATAACAGACTAAGCTAGAGTCAACAGTTTAAAACAACTGGCTTGCAAGTTAGTCACAGTCTGAACAAAGATTTTCTTCCAAATTAGAATAAGAAGGTCTTTCCAATTTTATTTTGCATTCTTAAGTATTCAGAAACATATTCTACCAACAAACAGTCGAGGTTTTGTTTTCTTTTTCCATTCCAACCAACAGATTCACAAGGCGTTTTTTTTAAAAAAAAAACTTTTAAGTTTTTTCTAACAAATTCTTTTAAGGTTTGACTTTTAAGGTTTGACTTTTTTAAAAAATGAGCAAAAGTCATCATATCACTGACATTAAGCTGCCCTCTTACTGCAAAAATGTAAATGCTACTGGTTGACAAGAACATCAAGAATTTCCATATTGTACCATATATGAGTCAGTCATATATTTATTGTTATAGGACAATCAGACACAGAGCCTTCTAGTATTTTAGAGCAAAATCACATGAAATTTTTAGCAGATATTCTCTGGAGGGAAATTTCAAGGTGACTAGAACTGGCCTTTATAGGGATAAAAAAATGCTTATAATTACAACAGACTCCTTATACCATCATTTTGCATTTCTTACTCATGTTAGCAGACTGCAGAAAAGGTACAGATACTTGAAAAGACACAAAACTATAACTGACATTATTTTAATTCTGTATTATAAAGAAATAACTTACATCATTCTGCTTAGAATTAAAAAGCTGCACTGCCTCTTTCTTGGAAGTATGAGTGACTATGGTGAGCTATTCACTAGTGAGTAGGTAAGGCCACACACAAAGTTCACAAGTTATTCCTGAGTTTCGCAGCGGCACTCGATTATCACACAAGATGCAGCAAATGGGATTATGCAAGGATTTGGGGAGCGAGGAGGTCTCAAATGAAAGGTGTAAGGGCAAGCTCTGGTCCATGGACTGTCACATTAAAATTTGCCATCTAGAGCTCCGAGTCATTTTTGCAGGAGTTTGTAGCTGTGACCCTGCTCTTGGTGCAGCCAGTATTTTAACTATGGAATCTACCGAAGTACACCCAGGCAGCCACTAACAGGGGTCAGCTGGAGACAACTGATAACCAAATCTGCCAGTTCAGTCTCCCCAAGGGGAAACAGAGAAGATGCATCCTAACCCGCCACGTTGCTGTTACACGCACAGCAGAGGGGGGGGCAGACCCACCAGACTGCCAATCCGTGATTTTTATTTCACTGGTGTGAAGTTAGCCACACCCTTGCCAGTCTCATCCTTGTGCCTACCATCATACAACTGCCTCCACCACCGCTTCATTAAAGCAGCCCAAGATCTACATGAACCCTATCCTATTTTTGGATATGACTTGTGTCTTAGTAGGTTGGTGTACCTAGGAACAGGCACTGCTTTTGCTGTTCCCTTTCCAGACAGAAGGAGAGAAATTCATTTCTGTTTCTGGGGCTGTCAGTCTCGCTTGCTTGCTTGTTTGTGTTTTGGCTTGCGGGTGTCTTGTTTTAAACAATAATGCTACTAAAACTCACAATATAAGCAGGCACAAAGAGAAAACTATATAGACCCTGATGAAAATTATCTCAATTTCATTGCAAGAGACTTTGAATTACCTTTTGAAAACAGTCAGTCTTCACAGATATTCACATGAAACCTCTTTGATTGAAGAAATTAATAATAATGTACAAGCAATATCTTACAAAATTCAGTATGAAGTAATACACAAAACATTTATGGCAAAACATAAGCATAAATTGTGTAGAGTGGGTAGATGATGAAAAGACTTGGAGAAGGGCTTGCAGGCCTAAAAGCTTATCTATTCTCCCTCCTCCCAGTTATGTAAGTCAATCTCATAAGAAAACTGCTTCTCCCTACAAATTCTCCCTTGCAGAAACTTGAACCTATTTTTTTCTAGAATGCACTGGTCATTTCCCCCACATACACCCCTTTTTGGTACAGATATCCAGATTAAGTCCTACTGTGTCACATTCAAGAGAAAATTTAATTTTCAGTGAACTTGCAATAGCAGGTAGTCTTGAAGACACGGGATACCACTGAGACTTATCTGAGGCAGGAGGTTTTTTCTAATAAAAACGTGTGGATCGGCATCTAGCCAGATCAAACAGAGGGAGAAATGAAGGATATCAGGCAGGAAAACAGAGGTTAAGCTAGAGGATTAAACAAGAATGCCTACGCTGAAAGTGTGCATGATCTTAACACAAGGGTTAGAAGTTAGAAACTAGTCTATTTACAGTGAAGGAGACAAGACCATCAATAGTCTCCATTGGGTCTACTTCCCTTCTGTGCCTTGGGCTTGCTTTACACAGTTGAAATTAGAAAAAAAAATATGAAGCTTTTGAAATCAAGCACATGAAGCACATCAGTTTTGTTGCAAATCTGACACATCAGCCATTATCATATTGAGCACAAGACAGAATTCTCAGGCTGTGAAGGGAATCTTTTTCTCTCACTGTTTTGCTGCATCCTTCCCTGGGGCCTCACTTGGTCTCTCAATTCACTGAGTTAAAGGCTATTTATTAACAGTGGGAAGATTATTCCTATCAGGCCCTGCTCAGTCCAGGTCCTCAATAAGGTGTGCTGACAAGGCTGTCAAACCTGAGAGCACAAGCTGGGCTATCAGTATGCAGTTGCCTCAAGATATTTCTTATATAAAGACATGCCAACAAGAAAGCCTCATGTCTGAGTTGGCAATAAAACACCTCAAACTTGGGAGCAATGCTTGGAAAAAAAAAAAAATTAAGAAAACTATCTCATAGTAGTTATTTCTCTCCCCACATAGTTCCACCTACTTTGATTATTACTGAACTGCAGAAGTTTCTAACAAAGCAAGTAACTGAGTGACAGCAGAAGGGCAGGTGGCTTATTTATTTATGCATCTATTTTTTATTACAGGAAGTTCATGGAATGCAGGCCAGAGAGTCATTTCAATCTAACAAAAAAAAAAAGAAAAAAAGGTGAGTAAATAGAGTAAATATTGGAAGATTTTTTTCAGGAATTATGGAAGCAACTGTCCTCTAGAAGAAAGAGGAGACCATTCCCAATGAAGCAGCAGGAAAACATGACTGGGTTCACTGTCACTCCAGCCTAATGCATAAGTCTGTTACTTAGCAAGTAAGGAAAAAAAAAAAAAGTCTGTGATTGCAGTCATAATCACTGTCCTGGACCTGCATATTGCACAAAGTTGTCCATAAAATTACTCATGTGCATAAGTAGTCCCACATGGTTCAGTGGGTCTTATTACATAAGTGTTAGCAGGGGTCTTAGGTCAGGATACTGCATTCCTTAAACCAGACAGATTTCCACTGAAGTGATTAGGAGCGCTTCATTTGCCAAACAGAAAGAATTCCACAGGTATTTGTTTGAAGTGTGATACAAATTTACTTTGGCCGCACTTCCATCTTTCTCTAACGTTTGCAGGAAAAAGCTATCTGAGTGACCAAAGCAAATCTCAGTCTCGCATTTGCAGGTATTTGCACTAGAAGTTTGTGCACACAGCTACTGCTATGCATGTTAGTTATCTAATCAAATCTAACCAAGCAAATTTCTCTGTCTCACACACACATTTACTGATTCCCGAGAGCATGTGAGGTTTTTGTTAATTTTTACACATGTGAAGAAATCGTTGCCCTTTAGCAACTGAAAGGTGTGCTACATTCAGTGCTATGTAAATCATTCCGTTTGAGAAGCGAGCTAGAGCTACAACAGTGAAACACAGTAAATTAAGCAGACATCTTTTAAAATCAGCAACACAAGACTGAATCCTTAGTGGCATTCACTACGAATGGATCTGTTGGATTATAGATCATTAGTTCAATGATTTTTAACAAGTACAACCAAATAGGAATGTTATTAAACATTTATTTTCAGGAGCAGATTTAGTGGAGAAGATAAGGAGATTGTAAGACTCTCCATTAGCTCTGCCTCTTTCAGCATGCATTCCTGTCATAAGCACCTTTCATTCATAAAAATATCTCAGGAACCCAAAGCATCCCACAGATGTCTCGCCTTTACATGCTGGTGACTGATCCCCGGCACCTTCCAGACGGCACTCTCCAGACGCTGACCGGTTATTTCCAATACACATTATTTGATAACCTCTTGCTGCTTTCCTACTCCATATCATCAAGAAGACAGAAGCAAATTTTTTTGAAAAATTACAAACCAAAAAGCTGAATTTCCCAATATTCAGTAGTTCTAAGGACACTGAGACACTAAGTTTGCTCCTAACTGCAGGCCACTCTGCATTTTTTTAAAAACAGAACAATTATTGAACATTTATTTAGAAACGTAATTTCTGTCTCCTAAGGGTTTATTTGACTGTTAGCCTGGGTCTCCCGTCTGATCCCTGCCTCCTTTTGATCCTCCCACTGGCTAGAGCAGAAAGGCACAAGGCAAAGAACACGACCTGCCTTCCAACCAGGAGAATGGCTCAGAAAAAACAAGACATTCTCCCAGATCTTTTACAGGTCTTAATCGCAATTCTCGAATAGGCTCCCCAACCAATCTGTAACACAGGGTCACCAACAAAAGTGGTGGAAAGAGAGCTCCCTTAACACGGGTGGTTTGTCAGGGCTAGGACAGAGAAAGAACGTTTAAAACAGGAACAATTTACCACACTCACTGCAGAAGGGAGTGGATCTTACTAACTGCAGCTGAAATCATCACTGACTTAATACGAAAGAGGTTAGTCAAACACACAAAAGCAATCTCCTTGCCTTCTGAGATCACTCTGGGTGCTTAGAGATTTGTACCTTGGCCCATGTGCCATACAAAAGCAAGGAATTAATTAATCACAGAATCACAGAATTGTTGAGGCTAGAAAAGATCTCTGAGATCATCAAGTCCAGCCTACGACCCAGCACCACCACATCAGCTAGACCACAGCACTAAGTGCCACATCCAGCCTCTCCTTCAACACCTCCAGGGATGGTGATTCCACCTCTTCCCTGCGCAGTGCATTCCAATGCCTGAGCACCCTCTCCATGAGGAAATGCTTCCTGAGATCCAACCTAAACCTGCCCTGACGCAGTTTCAGGCCCTGCCCCCTCGTCCTGTCACTGGATGTCTGGGAGAAGAGCCTGACCCTCACCTGACTACACCCTCCCTTCAGGCAGTTGTAGAGAGTGATAAGGTCCCGCCCTGAGTCTCCTCTTCTCCAGGCTAAACACCCCCAGCACCCCCGGCCTCTCCTCACAGGACTTTCCCTCCAGTCCCGGCCCCAGCCTCATTGCTCTCCTCTGGACCCACTCCAGCACCTCAAGATCTTGCACTGAGGGGCTGAGACCCGCACACAGCACTCCAAGTGAGGCCTCCCCAGTGCTGAGCATATGGGCAGAATTACATCCCTGCTCCTGCTGGCCACACTGTTCCTGGTACAAGCCAGGATGCCATTGGCCTTCCAGGCCACCTAGGCACACTGCTGGTTCATGTTCCATCAGCTGTCAACCAGCACTCCCACATCCCTCTCTGCCGGGCCGCTCCCCAGCCACATTTCCCCCAGTTGGCAGCGCTGCAGGGGGTTATTGTGGCCAAAGTGTAGGACCCTGCACTTGGTCCTGTCGAACTTCAATCCGGAGGAGAGTGCAGTTCTTGCCACTCTGGTCTATATATCAGCCTCTGCTGACACTAACATTTGTCACGGCTACGGTGAACACTCCTCTGTATTTGTGGTTTCCTCACAAGAAATCAGAACTACTTAAATTTTCATTTAAAGGTCAAATTACAGAAGAAAATAATCATTCAAGGAAGACTAGGTTGGGAGGCTTTTTATTGCAGGTTCCAATCAAGAAGGGTGCAGCCAAAAGCAGAGCGTAGTTAGCTACCTCTACCTTATCCTTATTTAGATGGTTTCCTCTTCGCCTTGAGAGGTTTTATCTTGATTTAAAAGCTGTATTAGTCCTTCTAGGTTCAAAGCTATGAAAGAAGGAAGAAGCTTACTATTATATCCTCAAATTCTCTTCATTATTGACAGTCAGGAGCTGGTAAGCTGGGTGATAAATAGAAATTGATTCTCTTCTAGTTAAGACAAAAACAAAAAGTCTCATTCTATCATAACTGATACATAAATTACAACATCAGTAATGACTTTTACTACAAAACAATTGTGACAACGGGATCAAATTGAGGATCCATGACTCTGTATCTACTCTCTAGAGAGCCAAATTTAATTCCGATTTTATGAAGAAGGCAAGACCAAGAACTCCAAAAAGTCTTGTCTTCCAAAAGTGAGTCTCAGGGGTTTTCACATTCTTTTAAATGGGTCAAGACTCAAGCAAACTAGACTGTTATTCCATTCCAAAAGTCTCAGTCTTGTTTTAAAATAATCACAGAAATACATAAACTGCACTTTAACCAGCTGAGAAAGAACAAATGAAAACAAAACTCAATCCCTGAGAATGAACTCTTGAAATTCCCAAAAAGGCAGCATATTTCACTGCTGAAAAGTGCATTTTTATGGAAGGATATTGGTTCCCTTATCAACTGCCATGCCCTCACTAGCTCTTAAAAGTGGAACAAATGTTAGGAAGGGGTTTATGACTGGACAAGGAAAGGCAGGAGATAGACTATTAAAAAAGGTATGGGGAGGAGTTAGCACAGAGCCAAAACAATCTTGCAGCTGCATTACATTATCCCAGTGGGAAGTTGCCAGGCTGACAGCAAAGCTAAGCTCTTTGCTCACAAAAATGAAACACTGATACCACCAGCTACAACTTGCATTAAAGGAGCTTCCCACATCTCTGTGCCAGCTCAGCTCAGTCCTGAAGTGCAGCAATTTTGCTGTGCCCACCCTAGGCCTGTTTAATGTAAAGGCTGCTGGTCAATCCAAACAAATCATACATCCAAACCATGTCGTGGTTATACAATGAAGCTTCTTTCAAACGATCATGACCGTGAGGATTGTTATATACAAGCAACAGCTAGGCAGGTAGGCGCTTCTCTGCAAGCTGCTACCCATCCCATCACAACACTTAAAATCTATAACCCAAATGAGCTCCTACGTCATTCACCCTGACTATTTTATAGTACTACAAATGTACACAGTACTTTTCAAAATACAAAACAGAGACATTATCTTTTCAAGTTGAGAGAGTTTACATTAATCCAAGATAATAACTTTGCAAATTGAATTTATAGAAATAACTGCGGTAAGAAAAAACATCTTGGGAAAGTTTCATAAGGTAAAGCAGGACATATCAAAGTTTTCGAGAGGTAGTACTCCAACAGTACTTTATCTCCAAACTAAAGTTTTGCTAGCTTGGGGCATGTTAGAAAGGCCAGATTACACTCTACCTTTTGTTTGTTTGTTTAATAGCAACATTCTACTCTACGCTGATGTTAATAGCAACATTCTACTCTACGCTGATGTTATCCGGTTATTAAAAAAAAGGTAAATGGTATATGGAATTAGCTCTGAAACTGTGTAAACTGACTGGATGTTCTGAAGAAAGACAAATACGTACACAATGTTTACAAGTAGGAGGACTATCCTTGAAACTATCAAGGAGGAACTTCTAATCAAGTGGAGGAACTTCTAATCAAAAAGCTGGCCATCCTGGCGAACCTTGAAGAAGGAACATCTTAGAGAGTACATAAATCATATGTATCCACAGTTACCATGCTTACATGTATTTCTGAACTGCCAGCTACAGAGATGATTAGCCCTATCCTTAGGCAAACTACCCTCATTATAATACTAAAAATCACACACTGGCCCAAGGAGAGACCCTTACTCACAGAACGTGCGTATTTGTACTAAGGATTGTGTAACAATATGCAAATCACTAACAAATCAGATACTAGTGGGATGTCTTTAGAAATCTGTTAGTTGTAAGACCATGTATAAAAACCACCTTGGAAAGCATGGAGGTGTACCGGTTTGATCCCAGTACCCAAATTTGCACAACTTTGTAAACAGTAGCTCGTCTCAGTGTGTGCGATTGGCTTGCTGCACACTGGGAAACAAACTCAGGACAACACCAAGAGGAACACAACTAAAGACCTTATGGAAGGGATCTTATGGTCCAAGGACACAAGAAGAATTCTATAAACAGAAGTCTACCATTTTAGATCTTACTGCACAAGCAGTGTTCAAGATGACAGAAATCTTCAAAGATAGTTTGACAAAAATTTAGAGGAATGGGAAAGAATAAGTCCTCTTCCTGCACTATGTATTCTCTCACAATCACTCAACATCATCATGCAGCTGCAGAGTTGCATCTGCCACCAGAATAATAATTTTCAGCACTTTCAGAGTGCAAAGAGCAACACAAAACCCAAATTAGATAGTCTAAACACGTGTTTAAATATGCCTATGGGAAAAAAAAAGTCCAAAGAAATGAGCACACCTTCTAAATTCCTTGCATTGTCCCACAGGTCCCAGTTTAATGCTGTTCTTGGTGTTTCTGATCTTTGAACAGTCTAGCTATAGTTAATACACCAGTGTTGGCGAGTTAATCAGTTCTTTGGTTATAGTTTCACACTGTCTCCAAACACGAGTAAGCAGTGCATCACACTAGTTTGCATTACATATTTTTACCACAGCTCTTTAAAAGTATAAAACCAGGGCTTTGTTTTGATTAGATTAATACAGAGCAGAGTTCCAAGGGAGTGGATCCAATTGCAAATATAGAAGACATGGAGTCACTGTAGTTTTCTGCAATACATTGAATCTGCTGCCCTTTAAGGGGCAAATGCAAATACCTTTATTAAAATATACTATGTTGCTCTGTATTACACCTCCCTGACTTGATCAGGGATGGCTCCATCCTCTCTTCCAACAGCAGATCCCCACAGAGATGCAGAATTACATAGGCAAATGATTTAAAGAATGTTCTTGAGAACAACTAAGAAACATTTATTTGCAGGTAATGAAAGTTCCCAGTTGTTTTGCTTATTTCCCTAAATAGCTTTAGCATTTACAATAGACACCAGTTTCTCTTCTTTTGCTAGATTCCATACAGATGCAGATTCCTTCTCAAAAGTATGCAGCTATAACACAGAAGTGGTGGGGGGAAAACTTGTTGGAAAAATGCCATCTGTATTTGCAGGGCTCTGTAAACAAAGATATCGCCAATCTGATACTGTAGGTCAACTCTTCCTTTCTTTAGTGTTCACTTTTCAGCAACTGAAATCACAAGGCATGAAGTCAATAGATATTTAAGCTATTTAAACAGCACCAAGGATAAAGGTCATGCCTCTGATGTGATTTATCTTCACAGGAACCCACCCAAATCTTGGAAACCACTGCCTTGGAGATAGGAGATTCTGGGGGTTGTATAGATAAGAGTAATATATTCAAACTAGAGATAGCTTTTTCCAGAGTGTATTTAAATAGCTTAGAGCAAGGTCTTAGCTAAAAACAACCAAAGAAAAAAACCAAACCCACCACATACAAAAAAACCCAACAAATCAAACACCAAAACAATACAAAACAAACAACACCCCCAAAAAACCACACCATCAATGTGATATACTCAGGAAAATGCCTGTGAAGTTGTGAAAAGTTGCTCTCTCCTGTGCTGGCTGAGAGGCTGGTGTTTTCCTAAGCCTGTCACAGTAAAGGAAATCAGCAGTCAAGTCTTTCAGTCACTGCTGCCTCATAGCCCAGCGCTGTTCACAGTCACATTCCTCACTTTACTTCTAAGAAGAAATAGTTCTTCTCTGCCATAGTGGTTTGTCCCTGGCCTAAAAAGGAGGGAGACAGCTTACCCCACTGCAAACCTCAGGTGCAGTTCAGTGACCTGGGTTAAACAGGCATCCCATGCTGCCATTTTCCCCAACCTACCACAAGCTCTCCCTGCTCCCTGATGCCTGACCTGGCATTGGCCTAATTTATCCATGAGTCTATCTCATCCAGCTTCGAACTAGCACAGCAAGAAATGAACAAATAAATAAACAGCACTTAAACACACTCTCTCTCCCCCCAAAAAAAAGTTTTTAAAACTACATCTTCTGAAAATGTCACAAACTGCATCACTTGGTCAATGGTCAGTCAAACATGAGAACTGATGCCAGTGAAAAAAAGGGAGAAGCTACCTGCAAACATCTCAGTAAACCGGTTCCTAAAGAGGCAGTAAAAAATAGGCAACTCTAGCACCACAACGGCACAGCCACATGCAAACATGTCAGCAAATAACTCAGCAAATAATAAAAAAGGTAGTAAAATCAGACAAACATAGAGAGGAAGGTCAGTATTTCCCTGACTTTCTGTGCATATTACCACATGCCTGTGAAAAACAACTGTTCACATAACATTAAAATTCTTGTGAATTCTGCTCGAAAAGTCTCATTTTTGTCTCAAGTTTGTGAAACAGAACTCCAGCTTGTGTAATAGACAGCAAATAGCACAATTAAAAAATTCCACCTGAGGCCAGCTCTGTTCAGTAACCAGAGGAGAGGAAGAGAGTTAATTAAAACCATGTTCTTTAAAATCAGAAGTGGTTGGTTGCACATACCAAGTAGAACATAGTATCTCACAGGCAACTGACCTCAAAACAGAGGGAGCAGGGAAGGCGAGTGTAGTTACAACAAAACACACAGTCTGAAGGAAAAAAAGTGATTTAAGAGCTACTAGAATCACTGTGATTTGTGCCTGGGTGAAAAGAACAGCAGATGTGGAGCTAAAGTAGATAGTAAGGGTGCAATCCCAGTACAGATAAACCATATATAATTGGAAGTTTTGCCTATTTTCCTCAAAATCAGTGTCTCAGTAATTTTCCTCTTAACCAGTCAGTCCAGATAGGAAGGATTTCAGATTAATTAGCCTAGCTTGCAGGCTTAAACCTGCAAAGGAACATTTTCATCTCAGAGACCACCCTACGTGAGGAAATTGGAAGTATTTTTCGAGAACAAACATGGGGACCACCACCGTTCAATTTTGAAATTTTTCCTGCATTACCCAAATCTCTACAGACTGCAGCAACTATCATTTTTGCATCTACAGCAGTCAGAAAGGCCTTGAATCATTAACATGGGAATATCAGCATAGCTATTACTCCCAGACATTTCTTTCTTCACCTTCCAATGTTTTCTCTGTGCTATCTATCATTACCTTGTTTTCTCATTTTCCTTTTCATTAGATATTATTATTCAAGGAAGAAAACGTAGCACAGTCTGAGAATTCATTCAGCATGAGTGGAGACACATGGTCTAGTGACTTAAGCAGAGGATCAGGAGCCAGGCTGCTTGCAAAACCTAGGCTGAGCATCTCCCTTTGGTCTTTGTGCAAGCCGTTTCAGATCAAATACTTTACTGTTGCCACAGTCAAAAGTTCAATAGGGAGTCATTTCCTTTGGACAGAAGGGTTACTCCACTAACATCGATGCTCTAGCTTGTATTGTAGCTGCACTGTCCTTGTGTGAAGGCCGACACTTGCTTTAGGCTCATCCTTACCAGTTACAACACAGGAAATCATGAGCTCAAGTATTTCGTGATCACATGAGCGCATAGCACGGCTTCACAAACACCACAGGCAGGGACAAGCTGTTTACACTACATCAGCTGGTCAAGGCAAAATTTGACTTGGATGAGAGCCTTCTCCCAGCATGACTGAAATAAAGAACGTGTTTTTCTCTGATCTGATGTAGCTGCAAACTTGTGTGTTTGCAAACATCACACAAAAGAGTCCCCAGAAATAACCAGTGTTGACTGGTTCACCAGACTCATCCCATGAAGACAACTGCAGTCAGTATCCAGTTACCTCTCATCTCTTTCAGCTCCATGGCATTGGGATTAAGGAGGAATTCCCACAGAATGGGCTTCTGCAAGGGACAGTGTGTGGACTCCAGGCACAGTCCCCCATGAGCATCCCAGCCTTCCCATGAGGTTGCTAAATCTTCTCTGCACACACATCTGGCATAAAAAAGCAGCAATGTTTCTTTCAGCCTGCTGTAGTTCTCCAACTGTACAGAATATTTTTCACTTGCTTAACAATAGTATTGGGGGGAGGGGGGAAATCACTTCAGCATTAATGTGTTTTTGTTTCTTTTTACCACACAGAAGAGCAGAACCAGGTGAAGTAGATCCTTATCAGGAAAAGAACTAGTTAAAAGTTATGTGAAATTTAGTCTAATTCCTGCAGCACCATTTGTCAGATGCATGGAATTTCTACCTAATTTTTCCTCTAGGAAACAGGAACACTGTTGCTGAATTCAGATCCACAAAGTCAGGACTGTCTCTTTGGAAGCTTCAGATTAATGCAGGTTAAACGGATTAAGTCGGGCTTTAGTTCTCTGCTGCATGCCCATGACATACCATGGATACCTGAAGCAGAACAGCAAGGTAACATCAATTCTGTGAAAGGTACGAGATTCACAATGAGTTCCTATCAGTTATATGCAAGTCGATACATTTTCAGAGCAATAAGAGTGAAGGAATTTCTTAGTAAGGTGAATAGATCAAGAATGGATTAGACTGAATTAGCAAGACTTTTGTTCCCTGATGATTTTTTCCCCAAAACCCAGATATTAGCTAAAGTCATTGCTGTACTTTCCATCCCAAGGTAAGAGGAAAAAAAAGCAAACAAAACAACAAACAGCAAGTCATCTTTCAAAGCTTCTCTAACAGTCAGGTTTCTTTGTCCCAGTGCTCATGATAATAATTGTGAGAAAACAGAGTTATCCAGGTACTTTACACCTTCAGTTCACTGTTTCAAAACATGGCAAACACCAGCACCGTCACAAAAAAAAAAATCAAAAAAAAACCCGCACAGAGCAATACCAACATGTCCTGCCTTCTTTATTCATTCTCCATGTTCTCAACTCTGATGCTACATTGCCTCTTCCACATCTGCCAGCAAAAGCATTTGTTTGAATGGATTTGAGCTTTAAACTAACCAAGTAAAAAAAAAAAGAAAGGTTAATAAACCTCAATCCAATTCACTAAAAAGCCATAGAAACCTTTTGGCCAGACTCAAGTATGTGGTATTTTCGTAAGTATCAGCTGTAAAATATTAATGAAAATAACTCTCAAAGCAGTGTTATACTGAAAATCCTAATCTAAACCCCTGCGTACCCAAAGCTGAACTGAGATCCAAAATACAGACGCTTTTGAAAACATATTATTTTCCTCTCTTCCAAAAAAGTAAGCAGAATCATACTTATCATTTTTGTAGACAAAGGCACAATCCTACTAAGCAGCACCCTAAACATTAGCCGAGAGGAGGAAGTTTGGGTACAAGTTTAGAGGTCATTGGCTGTTTGGCATTCACTCACCTCACAGGCATTAAACAAAACGTGATTTACTTTAGTTTCAAAGCTGAATGAACTGCCATGGAGAAAGGCACCATTACTGTGTGCTAAAAATAACCAAAAAAAGGGGAGCGCAGAGGAGTTGGTGCACTGTAAATTCATATTCCAACATATTGCACACCAAATCTCCTGTACAGACAAGCCTTTAGACTAATAGGCACCTGGGAGTCTTCAAGTCTGAGTGCCCAATAAATAAAAAGGCTATTTTATTTTATTTTTTTATTGGTGCTCTGGAACCAGGCTCTGATGTCCCTACTCAGACAATGGCTCCATTCAAATCAAGTCTTGGTCTATTATTAAATACCATTTCTTTTACAGCTGCAAGCTTTCCAGGTTAGAGGATAGGGATTTCATATCAAGCCAATCTCAGTCCAAAGGGGATTGTGCAGGCATTTATTTTGACTTTATATTGGTAGCTAGATACTGCTTGATTCAACAGACTTGCACCATTGCCTAATGAAGTAACTTCCGTCATGTCCACCAATTCCCAACTCTGATAAACCAAAAAAAAAAACAAAACACAACAAAACCCAACAAAAATTAAAACTTAAAGAGCTCTGATCTTCAAGTTCTTTCAAGCTTCTCCCCCCAACCACCACAGCACTCCTCCATGCTGACAGACAAGGCTTGAGTAAAGTCCACCGAATTCGGTGAAAAACCACGAGATACAAAGTTAATGCACTGTCACAACCCAATCTATCAATTCTCCAATAACAGTGACCAGTCTCGCTTCAGGTAACTACTTGTAGTCAGGCATTATTAGGAATTATTTGCAATTCCATGGAGCTGCTAGGAAGTGATTGCAGAGGTGAGCCCCAGGCTAGCGAAGCTAACCCAGCCAGCTGTGTTTGCTAGCTCTATCTGCCAGAAGGTGCTCAGATTCTGACAAGAACCCACTTTCCCCTTTGAGGTACTCAGCCAGCACGTGAAGGAAGCAGTCACTTAAACCCATGCTATTTTAGTTTCCTTCCTGCTATGCTTTCTGCTTTTCAGAATGATGGGACAAACATTTTCCTTCTAGGCAGTTCACTCACAGTGGTGTTCATGGAACGTTTGACAGCTTTATCTTCTTTCTCAGCTACTTAGAGCTGTAACTCCATTACTTTGAAGTCAACTTTGATTTGCTTGGAATGAAGTGCAGACACCAGTGACTCAGGCTTAGTGTGCCACCTGCATTTGTTATCTTGCAGCAGACAATTTAATCAATTATACTTTTTTGTCGAGGCACAAGAAAAAGACAAAAATGCTGATCAGCATTTCACAGGGTTGTTTCTTCAGTGCTAGCAGGCCATTTAACATCTGATAGACCATATAAAAAGGTCTTCCCAGGGGCTTGGTGTTTGGGTTGTTCTTTTATAGTGCAGAAGGTCATTAATGAGCAAGCGAAAGCAGTGTGGAAATAGCTAGACAAGTCTGGTTGAGTTAATAAGAAACTGTCATTCTGCTTCAGTACTTTCTCATTAAGCCTAGCAATGCTCATGTCTAAGAAGACTGATGGTACAAATCTATTTTAATGCTCAATTTAGTTCTCCAAGACTTGAGTCAGAACAAGTTTACTCCTTTTTTTTTTCATGACTTTTTCAGTTCAGCAATTTCTGAGGGAAAAAAATACATTATTTTTTTACAGATACAGCTCAAAACCTGAAATTCAAATTTTTTAAAAGAGCTAGATATAGCTTGGTTTTCTCAACAGAAGACCAGTCACCTCAAATCAAATTTTGTCCTCCTGCTCTTACTAACCTGTCCATAAAGCTAATCACCATATTATCATACTTTGCATGCTTTCCTGGACTAGAGTCTTACAACAGCTTTGTTGTTGGCTTTAAGTGTCACACAGAAATTAATTCCCCATTGCTTAAATAGGAGCAAGGCACAGACACCACCTTTAACTGAGTTTTAAGCATCAAGGGTCTGTTATGCAACGTTAACAATGAATCCAGAAAGACCTTTTTTGCTAAAAACTACACTACAAGAAAAGCTTTATTAACTCTTCAGGTGTGCTCTTATGCCCCACTCAGTTTTGGTGCTTCTGATATTAACCAAGTTCACCTGTCTTTGTTCTTACCAGATATGCTTTCACAGTGGATCACAGTTACATGTTTTTCAGAGCTTTTGCTGCCAGATCCAAGCACTCTCTCTTCAGCAGTTTTTACTGCTGTGCTTACTGTTCCAAGCCACTGACTTAGTAGACGTTCTGCACCACACGAGTAACAAGAAAATACAGCTCAGATGTTCACACTTACACACTGACCTGCATGTGACACAGGTTCCCATCAGTCTTGTCACACAATTCACTTTAAATGAAGATATGGAGTAAAACACAATATTCTTGCTGACGCTTAGTCACTGGAGAGTCAGTCTCCACATACCATCGCCTCAGGCTGTGCACAGAAAGCCACGTTGGGACTGATGCAGCACTGGGTAACTTAAGCCTAGTTTTAGGCATATGGACTTCCAAGAGAAGACGGGAAGGAACAGATTAAAGTTCAACAAAAGAAACTGATGGAGAAGAGCCACATGTTCCTTTTTTGCACTTGACATGTACAAAGGCTTCATGTGTGTATCAGGACAGAACTGCTAACACTGAGCAATACCAATTCTCTCCTGCTGTTTTTAACACTAAAGAAAACTGTGCAGTGCATTAGTGAGGGAGTTTCGTTCTCTTGTCTGTTATCTCCAGCATTTGTTAGCTAAACCTCTTAACTCTCCTGGCTACCCATTGCTCACACCGGGGAAGTTCTTAAAGCACACCTTTTCACACAGCATGGGTTTCGTCTCATAGTTGATTTCTTTTTTTCTGAACGCCACACATATGGAATTTCTTGTTAGTAAGCCCATAACGACTCTACATCCCAGCTCTGA
Organism: Apaloderma vittatum; assembly: GCF_000703405.1. Lineage (NCBI taxonomy): Eukaryota > Metazoa > Chordata > Aves > Trogoniformes > Trogonidae > Apaloderma > Apaloderma vittatum. The sequence goes on along the minus strand of NW_009734458.1, from coordinate 10,345 downwards.
AAACTCCCTCTAGAGCCGTTCCACAGAACTCATTTTTATGTTGGTTTCTTTTCCTTTTCTTCTCCTTACAACAACCTTCCAAAAAGTCCCTAGATCTTTCAAGGTGAAGTACTACTTCCTGCAGAGCAGATACTGCGATAAGCAGCTGAAGTTGCTGAAGGTTTGAAATCTCAAATCATTAAGGTCGTACAAAGGTGAAAAGCATTTAAAGGGACTGAAAAAGAGGTGAGAAAGATGAGATGCATCCCTGCATACCAAAAATATTGCAGGATTTGAGTAATGTAAATAAACGGTTTTCATTATAGGCCATGTTTCTGTGGGATGCTTCAGAAACCCACTGATCTGAGATAACTTGAGAGAAGTCTCCCATTATTGTAATTCCATGAGTGCTTCCCACTATTATTCACTGCTGCAGAAACAGCGCAAGATAGCTGCAGAGTCTTTTTTCCCCTCCCAACTACACTTTTGCCAGCTGAGCACTGGTAACCTTCTCAGTATTAGCACTCTTAACATCAGTGCAGCTTCCAAGGAGGAGAAAAAGGAAGACTTGAGGTAAATTTATAGTATATATCCCCACTACCTTAAAGAAAATTTAGGGCTTGTGTTGGAATTTAGGGCTGTGGTTGGAATTACCACAGTCTACTCTGTACCATGTGGTGAGGGCACAGTGGACAATAGCATGAGACCACAGAAGCAGCTGATGGCTGAGGGCTGATGGAACTGACAGCACATACTAATGGCTGCTTTATGGTCAAAACCAAATATTTTTCATTGCATTTTTCTGGTGAGGGAGAAGGGGGCAACAAGGCAGCAGAAATAACGTAACTACTTCGACCAGCGAGAGCAAAACATTCAGAGCAGCAAGCACACATGCTTTGATTGTAATTCTGATTCTTTCTGTCAGCTCTGTGATTTAAAGTCATTTTAACTTACTAGAATGTGAAATAGTTAGTCTGCAAAAATAGTAGTGAGTATTCACACAAGGCTTAAGAGCTTCCAAAGGATCAAATAGAAATGTCCCAGAAAGAACATAGTCTCAGGAAGTTTCCTTTTTTCCCCCAGCGACAACCACAACAAAAAAAATTAATATTTAAAGACTTCTTTCCATTTTGGTATTTTTTTTACATAGGCTGCATTATATAGGTTTGGATTTTCTTAGCATATACTGCTGACTTTGGGTATCTGAAGTAGTTCTCCTGAAAGCAGTTATTTCCTGTTCAGAGAGGAACTCTTGCTTGGCAAAAGGTAGTTTCCTTGCTCTCCCATCTGCACTTCAGCTTTTAATGACAATTACAAGATATGTCAGCAAAACGCTATTTTTCATGCTGCCATCACTGCTTCTTTTTTGCTGTCTCATCAGCGCTGGCCTTAGGTCATACAGGGCTCTACATGCCAGTATCACATATAAGCTGGTATTTGACTCCTTCCTCAGTTATGACTAAGTCAATACAATCAGCCAGCATGAGGGAACTATGCAGGCGTTGCCTTCTTTCTGGAGACAGAAAGATACTGGAGTTTTTCTCCCCCGGGCAAGTAATGAGAAGTGTGAGATGTGATTTGTGATGAAATTCAGAACCATGGGAAACTTGCCCGGTTTCAGATTTCATTACCCCCACACTAAAAAGGTTTGGCAAGGTAAGAGATCCTCCGCCAGTTAAGGACACAGAGCATCAAGAATTCAGGAAGCTTCCAGCATGCAGCAAGGTAAGAAGCTGCAGCTTCAGTCAAGGCTTCTGCTGAGATTTGTTCAAGCTCCAAGGCCAACTGCGTTTTGCTTGCGGGCCAAGGTGCTGCCAAACACATGACCCAACAAAAGCAAATAGACCCATCTGAGCTTTGGAAACGGTTGTGGGTAACAGAGCAGCTGGGAATGCTGTACTTTTTCTTGGGCTTGTAAGATCAGCCTTAGAGTCACAATAAGACTGGGGCACACTCTCAGAAGGAAACTCCAAAGGGAACGATAGCAACTCACCCACAATAAGGATGCACCATTTCCAACAGCACTGACAATGCTGCAAGTCTCAACAGTGACTGATGACTTCAGGAAGCTCATGCCGTTATGTTGAACTTGATCCCCACAACATCCAACATAAGTTCTGAGAGGCATAACTACATATTTAGTGGTGATTCACATGCCTCTCAGCCTTTTCCTGAGCAACATATCATGGCACATGAGATTGCCCCCACTCTATAAGGTCTTTTGAGAAGAGGTCTGTACATGTAGAAGCATCAAAAAGAAGATGCACGGATTTAGGCCTTGAACTCTTACGCGATTCCCGTGCAAGATATTGCGGTGGAGGGCTTTAGGAGGGGAAGATCCTTCTCTACAAGTGTGCTTACCTGCTTAAAAATTTGTGTGAGCTTTTAAAGTGACAAACTTCAGCGCTGTGCCCTGACAACAAAGGGTTGTGCATTCCACACATCCTTGAAACAATGGCTCTCTCTGCTGGTGCTTTAACATCTTATACCACAGGCCAGCTCTGCAGAGAAAAGCACCGAATGCTCACAACAAAATGGCTTTGTTTTCAGGGAAAATTCTGCTCTTCCTCTCCAGGCCTGAGGTTAACCCTTTTAGTAGATGTTTACCACATACTGTCCTTAAATATAAAATCTTCTACTGCTATAGAATTGCTTACTTCTGTGGTTTGATCTCTTGCACTTTCAGATGATGGTAGCAAGAAAACTGTCTCCCAGGGCTTTGTCAGAAAGAGATCACTGCTGAGGTCTGATAACTGGCAGTACCACAGTGTCGATTTAGCAGCTTTAGTCTGGCTCATAGGTCACCTGCAAATTTTGAACTTAATTTTGAAAACAATTCCTTTACTACTATTGCCTGATATAAGGTTTCAGGAGACCTTTTACCTACCTTATCATTCAAAGGCTCGATACTGGTTCAAAGATTTGGAAGCACACCTAAACCTCAAATCTTCAATTCTAAAATACTACCTGAAAGCACTCAAAAAGGAGGGAAACCTCCTCCTCCCCCAAGCTCCACTGTTTTCACTTTGGCCTCTATAAAGTCTTTCACTTTAAACCTAAGTTTGGAGAGTTATTTGAGGGGTTTTGCTTTGTCTTTCAATTCCCAGCTAATCTAAGCATGTAACCATTAGTTCTTCCTTTTTAATCCTTATTAAGACATATCAAATAATTCTTGTTATCACCCTATAGATGGAGGAAGAATACATTTGATAGGACTATCAGAAATCTGTAATGCAGTCAGAAGAGACTGCAATATCAAGTTCCAAATTTCTCTCATAGTGATGAAGTCAAACAATCCCAATTATTTTTTTTTCCATCAGATTTAGAACTAAAGCTATTCTCTCCATCCTATGGTTTGGCTACTTATTTACCGAGACCAATGGCACCAAGCCACAGCTGCAGCACAGATGTTCAGTAGGGAAAACTATTCTGCATAAATCTGAGCCTAGCCTAACCTGACCAAGAGTTATCTTCATTTGTACAGAACCAGACAAGCAAATGAACAGAAAACCTGAATACAGTATTACACAAGTACTGCTTTGACCATACAACAAACTTCAGTAAAGAGATGTAAGTTTACACAAAAACAGTAGGTTTTTAAATTTTAACTTTCATTTCTGGAAACAAGACTCAGACTGGGCTTCCACTTCCTTTGTATCTACTTTCATGAGGCATTTTAATTACATTGTCTATCACATTGTCTAACATAGTGAAGCATCGGACTGGAATTTCTCATCCATCTACCCCCAACAATAGATGCTTCCAAGGCTCATACTCATAGCAAGAAAGGACAGTCATTCCTTCCTATTTATACAGTCAGAGACGGATCCCGTGTCAGAGTCCTCACATGAAAACATTTGATTGCTACAGCATCTAAGCACTTTTAGGGTGCTGTGATAAGACCTCTTAAAACTGAAACGGGGGGGGGAGGAAGAGGCCACATGATGTTCACTGCTCAGGTGTAAACCAATTCAAGTCAAGCACATAACACACTCCAGTCTAGATAGTCTTTAGAGAAAAAATAGCAAGTTACACAGAAACCATATAACCAGAAACAAGCTGCATAGTGACACCACAGAACACTTAATCAGATAGTTGAGTTCCACAGGCTTTGTGTTACTTAGATGACACAAAACAACTATAAATCCATATTAAGTAGGCACTTAAACCGGGTTTATTACTCTACTGTGTAGTGATGTGATGTAAGTACCAGAGACTCTGGAAACATGGGGAGGCGACACATAGTTAGCGCAAACAGCTCCCTAAAAACTCTCCACATAAGCCTGGACAAGTCTCTCAGCATTTATTTACAGTAGGTGTCCAAGGAGGGGGTCTTCATGGAATTTATACTAAATGGCCTAAAAGTACAATCAGTTTTTAGACCAAAAAAATGAAAATAAAACTGAAATATCCAACTAGGATTAAGAAAGAACTTTTTTTGCCTTCTCTCATTCTTGTAAGTAAAATAAGAGGATTTATACAGAACTTGTGTTAAGCCGAATGTAATAGTTATTACATATCATGTTCAGAATGAACACTTGTGTCTTTTTTTTTCCCCGTACTGCTCTGATATTGTGGCAAGAGCAGCAATGCACCATAATAGCAGTCTTTTATACAAAATCCTTATGTTCAGGTTGCACCTCTCAGAAGCAACTGCCTGCTGCAGACCAATTTACCTTAAGACAAAAAGCAAAATAAAGCCTCTCATTTTTCTCTTAATTACACTATTGATTCACAAATGCACCTCTTAGAGCCATATTCAGGAAATACATTCCAAATAGAACTGCATAGAACATTAACAGAGTGTTAAATTTATTAAACTTAATAATCAAATATTAAAAGATTTAATAATTTAATATAGTTATTTAATAATTCTCAACCTACCTCAACAATAGATACCCAAGGCCTATATTCATATTGATATATTATTTTCATATTAATATATTAAACTTATTAGTTCAAATGTGAAAATTCGTTATTTGTAGCTTGATCTTCAAAAATCTGACCACTTACTGCTGCTAAAGTGGCTGGAAGTTATGGTTTCACATAATTCCTAAAATAAAAATCAGATCGTGAGTTTCTAAAATGCTTCAAGATTTAAGGATGATAAATGTTACAGAACTGAAACTGTAATTCTTAAAACATTCACCCTTTTTAAATATGCAAGGTAGCTGCAAATGAGTCTTTGGACCTTCATTGCAGCAAAAGAGAGAAGGGGGCTTGCTTTTCTCAACAGTGAAGAGACAAGTGATCTCCAAGGAGAACAGCGGCTACCTGCTAGGGCATTGTTCATTATATAGCACTGACGAATTATTCTGAAGTTTCAGAGCTTACAGATGTGCAAAACATGGTGAGAGGTTAATGGAGGAGTGAAACCAAATCTCAAGACTGGGGGTTTTTAAAACTGGAATAGAGTCTAAATTTTAATAGCTAATTCTACTGTTGCTCCCTCCTGTCTTGCAGTTTTCAAAGACACAATTTTAGAGCCTGAATATGGATCAAGAGTTTTGAGATCTCTCAGCAATCAGGTAATACAGGAGGAGACATCTGGATTAAGAACAAATAACTCTTGAGAAGTAGCATGCAAGAGAAGAGGTGACATCCCAATGAATAGAGAGCAGGAGAATAAAAAATTGCAGCAGCTTCAATATTTTAAGTCCTACAGCAGCATAAAGTCCTGCCCTTTCTCCTGGAATGTCTTTGACTATGTATGTATGTCAGAGACTGGTTTTAATCATGGCTCACATATCAAATGTAACGCAGTAAGCACTGTCTGCCTCGTGGTACAGATTCTGCCTTCTTTGTACAGTCAGGATAAAGTTAAGGTGGCAAAACAATAATTGCTTTGCAGATGAAACCACGTATCATCATCATGCCAAGTGACATACGTGTCCGTACAAGTACGGACACTGCCGATTAATGGCAGAACAGCATTCTTCCTTACAACCCTTCCATAGGGCCAGCAGCACTGAAAAAATACAGCTGGAGTAGCAGAGGACAAATTCCATGTCAAAGCATGCTTGGAGAGTCCATCTATTTTCTGGCACCGGTCCAACAATTGGTTTTAGGGTAAAATGAAATGAGAGGGTTCCTCTGCACAATAGGCAGACAATCTGGTATTAGAAGGAACTGTAGGAGCAGTTCTGTTAACAAAGACAAAACCAAAACTCAAGAACCAACAAAGAGCAAACAGCAGTTCCTCACACAATCAATAGATATTAGCTTTGCTTTTAGCGTAAACCCTAAACTGCAATTTAGAGGAAAATAGTTTCTTTTGTCTTCTCCTCAGTTACCATCAGTGAGTGCACATAGCAACTTGAAGTTGTTTTCATGTCTCATATCAGTTTTCTTGAAGAATTTTTAGACCCAGTAGTATAGTGTGGGAAAATAATGGAAGACTGGTGAGGATGAATGTAAACACGCTCAAGTGACTTGCTGCTAGGGTGTTGAAAAACACATATATCATTCTGATTGTTGTTTATCCTTGTGTGTTTGAGCAGTATAACATCTGTGTTCAGATAATATAGGTCTCTGATAGACTAAGAGGCACCTTATCAAACATGCTTGAGATTCCTGCCCTGCTTTGGGAAAGATCAAAGCACAGTGGAAAATTATGCCTACAAAAATACCTGAATATATACAAGCAAAAGCAACAGGTTCAAAAGCTTTTCCTCTCTCTAGCAAGGACCAAGCTCAGCAGAGCCTGCGTTCTCGCTTGCATGCCTCCACCTGGGTGCTGCTGCGGGGATCCGCCAGGGTTCACAAAGTAACAAGAATAATCTACTCTGCGTTTCATCTGTGGTTTTGTGGTTGTTCCTGCAGCCCGCCTGTGTTGGCTCTCACACGGGCACCCCCTTCGTTTGGGGTGCTCGTACAACAGTAGGGGGCAGCAGTTGTGGTGAAGTCATAGCGTGCAAATCCTGAAGAGATACAAATAGGCTCTTCTTAGCAGCTCTTCTGATGTAACTAACAATTTCAGCATTTGCTGATTGCCAGGAGACGAATCGGTACCTCTTATCATCATATATCATAAGCATAGAAATACTTTTTTACTAGGATGTGGGAGCTGCAGAAACGAAAGTCATGAAGAACCTCAGACAGAAGTTGACAGAGGTGGATCCAGCATTCAACAAGCAGAAAAAGGCTGGCAACACCACAAGGCAGAATTTGTCATAGCAAGATTAACAAACACAAAGCAGATCCTCTAGCATCGTGCTAAACATCATTGTATGCACCTCTCCAGTTATTTCAGTGGGACATGCAGCAAGAGCATGTAAAGGATTAGCATATTACAATCACTGTTTCAAAACAGAGTAAGAGGGTTCAGCCAACTTGATTTCTGTGCATGGTAGTGCTTGCAAGATCAAATACCAGGGAAAATTTAAGGATTATTTTGTAGTTTTTGCAGGTGGTAGTAATCAACTGTTCTTAAAACTTGTTTCATTATTATTAAGCTTCAAACAGAAACACTATGATCGGAAATATTTTAACTACACTTGGAGTAAGTGTGAGAGGTTTTCCTTTTAATTTTGTATCAGAAGTCAAGGACTACAAATCATATGAACAAGCAGACAGGGTAGCTAGATTTTTTCTCTCTAGACCGCACCTGTAGAGCAGAAAATCCCCAAGTATGTCAACTAGAGCATGCTCTTAGAATAAACATGGTTTGAGGTTATTTAGACATACCTGTCTGCATTAGGATCTTACCTCTGTCATGGGTTGGGGTCTGATGAGTTTTTTTGTAAAAAAATAGAGGTAGACTCATGCAAAACTTTGAGAGCCTCCCCCACCCCCAGGTAGGAGTTGGACCTGCCTCTGGCCAGGGTCAGGCCAGTCAGCACCTCTGCCATCAAGGTATTTAAGAGGTGACCCCATTGTTCTCTCTTTCTTCTGTTTTTTTCTTGGTTTGAGCTGTCCTGCCTTTAACGTTGGGGAGTTTTTCTGTTGGAGGAGGGCAGGTGAGAGGACAACAAAGGAACATCCCCCTGAGAAGAAAGAGGAGGAGAAGAGTCCCAGAGGAGAAGCAGAGGGAGAAGGCTGCCGGAGCAGGACCTTTCCCTGAAGCCCGTGGTGGCCGAGATGGCAGGAAGGTGACTGCTTGCCAGCTGGGGGAACCAACGGTGCTAAGAACGTCCAGGATGGGTCGGTACGTGCAGAGCCCCATGTGAGAGGGGAGAGAGACTGAGCATCAGTGGGGGAATCGCCTGAAGTGATCCGTGGCCCCGATGGACTCACGGGGAGGAAGAGGATTGCCTCCTGTGAGGTGGCCACCACGCGGTGTGAAGGAGAGACTGCGAGGAGCCCTCTTTCTCAAGGAGGGAGTAACGGCCACATGGACTGCACCCCTGCCCCCTGCCCCCCTTGCACTGATGGGGGGAAGGAGGTAGCCAGGAAAATTGAGGTGGGGAGGCAAAGCATATTTAAGATCAAGTCCTATTTATTGATGTATTTCTCTTACCTTCCTACTTCGTAAATGGTGGTGGTGAATAAAATCTATTTTTTTTTCTCCACAAATTGCTCTGGTTCTTTACTCATCATCTTAAATGGTAGATTATCACCCTCTCTATCCTTAATCTCAACTCCTTGAGCCTTTATTTAGTTGAAATTGTCTCCCTCCACATCACTGTGGAAATCGAGGGAGGAGAGAGCTGGAGACCCCGTGGTTCTTTGTCCCAGTCCACTTGTTTCAGTCTGCTTGAACCACAAAAACCCTAAAAACAGAAAGTTGGATTTTGTTGGGTCTTACACCATAGGCAGCAGACTTTCACAGACAGGAAAAATTTGTGCAACGGTAACTAGCAAGTCAGAAGCAGCACAAAGCTCACCACTTGCCTGTCTCATCATAGTTTCCCTCTGCTGGATATCATGGCCTTCTACCATTTGTCGACAGAAGAAACTAAGTTGTGTGCATATAATCTAGACAGAGAGCCAAGAGCCTCACTCTTTAGGAGAGCAATCAGAACAGCAGTACCATTGATTAGGACAAGATAATTTAGTATAGGTTAATACCTGTCTGCATCAAAATCTTAACATTTTCCCCCAGTTTCTCTGCCTGAAGTTCAGTACAGTCTCGATGATGTATTTGTTGCGCCTTTTTGACCATAACGATGAAGATTCAAAATAAGATTCTTGTATTTGATTAACTCAGGTGGAGCAGGAAACAGAATAGAGGTAAAGACAAGGAATCATAAAGGTTCTAATTTTAAGAGTCAACAGTTCATAGAACAGAGGAAAATTCTCTGACCTAGAATGAGATTTAGATGAAAACACAACTCTTCCATCCTATTTATGATTTGTTCTGACACTTTTCCCCACCACAAAAATATTACATAAACCCAAAAATAAATCCATTAACAGAAAGAACAGATTTACCTTTAGACCAAAACATCTATACTCTGAACAAGCAATCGTCACATATAGCATCCAAAATCATATCACCCAGACCAGCGGTGTACAACTTTGACAGTGACTTGGCCACATTAGGTTTGGAAAATCGAAATAAGTGAGCCACAGAGAAGAGGACCCACATGGAGAAGGCCCAAGGCAGAACAGGGCAACCAGAGGCCGATGTGGAGAAGGGGGCAGCTGGTGAGGAAGGTGGCAACAGCCAGTCCAGCCGTTCTCCTGGGAAGGATGAATGCCCCCCTGACAGCCTGACTCACAGACAGCCGTGGGCCTTCCCCCAGCTTGGGTCACCGGCCTCCCACAGTCACCCCAGCCAGCAGCACCCACACAGCAGCAGCAGTTGGAGATGAAAAATGTGCTTGCAGGTGCAGGCAGGGACATGCACTGAAGCAAATCCCATGCAAAGGGAATACAAAAATGAGAATAAAGGCTTGACCCAGCCTGGAAGGCCAATTGCATCCTGGGCTCCATGAAAAGAAGCATGGCCAGCAGATAGAGAGATGTGATGCCACCCCTCTGCTCTGCTCTTGTAAGACCTCACCCGGAGTGCTGTGTCCAGCTCTGGAGCCCTCAACACATGACATGGTGGAGCAGGTCCAGAGGAGGCCACAAAAATTATCAGAGGGCTGAAGCATCTCTCCTGCAAGGACAGGCTGAGAGAGTTGGATCTGTTAAGCCTGGAAAAGAGAAGACTCTGAGAAGACCTTATAGCGGCCTTCCAGTACTTAACGGGACCTTCTGTTTACAAGGGTGGGTAGCAATAGGCCCAGGGGCAGTGGTTTTAAACCAGAGCAGGACAGATTCAGATCAGATGTTAGGAAGACGTTCTGTACCGTGGGGGTGGTGAAACACCGGCACAGGTTCCATCCCTGGAGGCATTCGAGATCAGGCTTGATGAGGCTCTGAGCAACCCGATCTAGTTAAGAATGACCCTGCTCACTGCAGGGGGTTTGGACTAGAT
>NW_009734457.1:0-13127 GCF_000703405.1 Apaloderma vittatum | reverse complement strand
CCTAGGCCAGTCTATGATTCTATGGTTCTATGATTTCAACAGAAGTAGCAAGAATAGTAACAAATACAGAGAAAGACAATACTAAAAAAGTATGCATTACTAATTTCTACGGTTTTAATTATCAAATTCAAGGTGAGGCTGGGCAAGGCTTTGAGCCGCCTGATCTAGTTGAAGATGGGGTGTACTTGGATGTAAGTGAGGTTTTATGATGAGTGATGAGCCCCTGCAGAGGTTGCCCAGAGCAGCTGTGGCAGCTTCCACCTCCCTGGCAGTGCCCGAGGCCGGGTTGGACGGGGCTTGGAGCGACCTGGGCTGTGGGAAGGGTCCCTGCCCAGGGCAGGGGTGGGACTGGATGGTCCTTAAGGTCCCTTCCAACCCAAACCATCCTGTGATTCTAAATAAAAAGTTCCACAAGTAATTTTATATTGCTACAGCCATCCATAATTTTGAATTTTAAGGCTGGGCCAGCCACTAAACTTTGACAGATGCTCTCTGTGATCCCCCCAGCACCCTCCCAGGTGCAGGACCTTGCACTTGGCCTTGGTGAACTTCATGAGGCTGGCACAGGCCCACCTGTGCAGCCTGGCCAGGTCCCTCTGGATGGCATCCCTTCCCTCTAGCTTGTTGACCACCCCACACAGCTCAGTGTCGTTGGCAGACTTGCTGAGAGTGCACTTGATCCCACCATCCATGTTGCCAACAAAGATGTTAAACAGCACTGGTGGCAACACCGAGTCCTAAGGAATGGCACTTGCCATGAGTCTCTACTCGGACACCGAACTATTCACCACAGTTATTTGTGTGCAACCATCCAGCCAATTCCTTATCCACTGAGGGGTCCATCCATCAGTTCCATGTCTCTCCAATTTAGAGACAGGGATGTGGTGTTGGACGGTGTCAAATGCTTTGGACAAGTCCGTGTAGGTGGCATCAGCTGCTCTGTCCTTACCCACGATGCTGCAGTGCCATCACAGATGGCCACCAGATTTGTCAGGCACGATGTGTCCTTAGTGAAGCCATGATGGCTGTCACCAATCACCTCCTTATTTCCTTGTACCCTAGCATAGTTTCCGGGAGGATTCGCTTCATGATCTGGCCAGGCACAGAGGCGAGACTGACTGGCCTGTAGTTCCCTGGGTCTTCCTTTTTTCTGTTTTTAAAAATGGGGGTTATGTTTCCCCTTTTCCAGTCTGCAGGCACTTCACCAGTCTGCCATGACTTCTCAAATATGATGGGTAGCGGCTTAGCAAATTCACCTGCCAGTTTCCTCAGGACCTATAGGCACATTTCATCAGGTCCCATGGACTTGTGCACCTTCAGGTTCCTTAGATGGTCTTGAACCTGATCTACAGCGAGTAGCCCTTCATTCTCCCAGTCCTTGCCTTTGCCTTTTGCAACTTGGGTGGTGTGGCTGGAGCATATGTTGGTGAAGACTGAGGCAAAAAAGTCATTGCGTACGTCAGCCTTCTCCACATGCCACGTAACCAGTTCTCCTATTTCCTTCTGGAGAGGACCCATGCTGTCCTCAGCCTTCCTTTTATCACTGATGTACCTAGAGAAGCTTTGCTTGTTGCCCTTGATGTCCTTGGCCAGATATAATTCTGTCAGGGCTTTGGCCTAACCTGACCCCTGGCTGCCTGGACAATTTCTCAGTATTCCTCCCAGGCTGCCTGTCCTTGTTCCCACGCTCTATAGGCTTTCTTTTTGTTCCTGAGTTTGTCCAGGAGCTCCTTGTTCACCCATGAAGGCCTCACAGTGTTTTTGTCTGACGTCCTCTTTGTTGAGACGCATTGCTCCTGAGCTTGGAAGAGGTGATCCTTGAATACTGACCATATTTCATGGGCCTCTCTTCCCTCGAGGACCTTACCCCCTGATACTTTACCAGGTAGGTCCTTTAAGAGACCAACGTCTGCTCTCTTGAAGTCTGCTGTGCACCCTCCTCACTGCTCTAAGAATCTTGAACTCCGTGACTGTGTGGTCACTGCAGGCAAGGCTGCCCTTGAGCTTCACGTTCCCCATGAGTCCCTCCTTGTTGGTGAGAACAAGGTTCAGCACAGCACCTCGCCCTCTTGTCTCCTCCGTCACCTGAAGGAGGGAGTTACCATCAATGCATTCCAGGAACCTCCTGGACTGCTGTCCGTCCCAGCACACGCTGCCTGTCCCAGTACGTGCTCCCCATCCCAGCACACGCTGCCCGTCCCAGCACACAGTGTCTGTCCCAGCACAGGTTGCCCGTCCCAGCACAGGTTGCCCGTCCCAGCACACGCTGCCTGTCCCAGTACGTGCTCCCCATCCCAGCACACGCTGCCCATCCCAACACACGCTGCCTGTCCTGCACTGCTACAGGGCATGTTCTGCCTCCAGGCTCTTGCTGCCTTCCCGCAATCACTGCTGAAGGCTTCCTCCACTCTGATGAAAGTCAATTTTGTAAAACAATGAGTATTAAAAAAAAAAAGTATGAGTTTCCATCGATTAACCAGTAAGAACAACGAGACAATCAGAAGCAGGGAGGAGGATTCTGTTAGGTTAGTTGGCTGTTTAATTAATCAAGCAAGGCTTTAACGATGCCAATGACCTGTGAATGTCAGCACACATTTAGAGAAGCAGTGGTCTACAGCAGAACTGAGCGAGAAGCCAAAAGCAGTTATGAACTGTTTCATCAAAACTAGCACCGTCAGGAAAAGGATGAAGATTTCTTTCTGTTGAGAACTGTAAAATTACTGGACCATGGGAATGGACGAGATGTCATGTTTTAGAGGTACTGGTTTAGAGGCACTGTTGCTTCATGGTATCTGGTTTGCACGATTTTAATTATTTTAAATTGTCATGGATGTGCCACCATCATACCGGCCGAGGGCTGAAGAAAGGTACAGTAGCAACAAGAAATAATGTCAAAGACCTGAGTGGAGGAATGAGGTTGGATGATACCTTGGGTCAATCAAACAGAAGAGATATTAAAAGGAAATAAGATGACACTAACAAAGTTTGTGTCCTGAATAAGCAGGATGTTATACCATCGAGTATATACTACCGCAACTTATACCACAAAATGCAACATTTCTAGACAGTAAGATGAGATTCAGCAAAACCGAGTCCTGTTTTGTAAAATTCCACACACACACATAACTCGGCAGAGCAGAGAAGCTATGCAAGTTGCAATGCCTGATAATGACCTACTTATGAGACAGCAAATTAGAAGTATATTTACCAGCAATAAGGGCGGGCGGGGGGAGAAAAGGAAATGTTGTGGAAAAATACAGTCGGATCACAGAAAAGGGACAGAAAATGACCCTCATCCAGCTCCAGTTCAGCTTCATTTGGAGTACCAGGCCCTAAATTACTCTGTGCCTCGATGAACAAGTTTAGTTTTAGATGCTGGTGAACACCCACGGTGCTGCCGAAGAAAATCCCCACAAGTGCAAGCAGCCAGCTCAGGTCTGGGCAAGGCTAACACCACGGCAGATGGCAAACACCGCCTCAGCTCCAGGTCCATGGCTCCCTGGGAGACAACAGCCACAGGAGAAAGGACACAGCTGCACCATCCTCTTCACCAGCACGACACTGGGCTCCGGTACAAGTCAACCCACAGGTTCTGCCCTGAGGATCCCAGCAGTTTGTGTCCACAGCTCTGCAAAGGGTCCAGGGGGAGCTGCTCTGGCATCCTCCACCAGGCTTTACCCCGGCCCGTGGGACAGTCTCTTTTTGCCCACAGGCAGGGGAGCAGGGTATGACTCCTGCTTGGCCAAAGAGGTGTGAGGCACTTGGAGCCTGAGCACAGGAGGGAGGGAAACATCTACGCCCACCACTGGGCTAACGGGAACTGAAGTGGATCCAGGGCTGGACCCAGCCCATACCGCTCAGGACGGGTGGTCTCGCTCTGGGCTGCTTTCCTGCTTTGTGCCAAGAGATGCATGTTCAGGGCTACTCTGATTCGCCTTGCCAGACAGTCCAGACGCAGTGTAAGGAGCGGGAAGGAAGCATGGAGACCTTTGCTCCTCATTGCCCAGCTCCTTTTGCTTTGCTGTTTTTTCCTAAACAAGCATAGCCCAGCATCCCTATTTCAGAAGCACAAAGAGAGAAACATCTCTCCCACAGGAGCCCAGAGAAAACACCAGAGGATTGAGATGGCTGGGGTGGCTGTCACCGAGGACGAGCCCTCTCGGGGGCAGATGTGGAGCACAGCAGTGCCCTGAGCTGCTCTCCCTGGGCAGCCGCAGGGCACCCGTTGCAGCCCAACCCTGGGGACCGCCAGGGCCACCCTGGGCAGCCCAGCTGAGGGGACAGCCAGTGGGACAGCAGAGCTCGCCCCCAGCAGAGTCCCAGTCACTGTGACAACAGGACCAACAGCCCTGTCCAGGTGGTCCTGGGGAGGCACATGACCAGGAAGGAGTTCCAGACCCAGCTCCGCGACACTTCATGCTCTGTGATGTGAATGAAGGGAAATTCTGCACAGAGGGCCCAGATCCCAGAGCTGCTCCCCAGCCAGTCCTCCAACCGAGAAATGCTCGATGCCCACTGCTGTACAAACGTCCTTACGGACACCGCGCGGTGACTGGCACCAGGCAAAACCTCACACACAGAGAGAGCAGATGATGAGGAAACGACAGTGTCAGAAAATACGTCCTCCCGACAGTCAGAGACAGTAAACCACGCCATAACCTTCCATAGAGCAAATAACCTGTTTTATCAGAGTGTTTGGGATGAAGAGTAATTATCAATGTGACAAGTCAGGCCGGGGAAATGCTTACTGGATCTTTTAACCGATTTAGTTCTTGGACTTGGAGATCCTCTGCAAAGGCATTACACTACAGAACAACTCCAGTAAATGCAGGTAAGATGGTCCATTGATGTTAGGACTGTTCAGCATCAGAAATCTAACAAAAAGAATTAAAGGAATTTAGAAAATAGCTCATACCTATTGGTCAATCTGAAGGGACCAAGAGAAGGGAAGATTAGTAAAACAGATATTATAACACAACTACTTCAAGAGATCACTACAGTGTTGTACACCTACAAAGACAGGCAGCAAAACTAAAAAAATGCTCACGCACACCCTTTTTTATGCAACATATTAACTGGAAAAACTAATGCAGAATTGTAACTTTAAGCAGGGAAAAAGAAATAGAAATAAGAACATTTGTCAGCTGGAAGATTTGTCTTTGTGTTTGTACAACGCCTAGCTCAGTGACACTGCAGTCACAAACGAGAACCAGGGTATCGCCATAAATACGGATCAGCATCTCTGACAATCACGAATTCACAAACCAGCAGGACCAATTAGGGTTGCTGCAAAGCTACAGGAAAAGTTAGAAAGGTCCCTCGGCCTCAATTACCCACAGCCAGTGTGCACTCTTCCGTCCTGTCCACTCCACATCTCATTCATCACGTCAGCTCGGCCCCCCCAAGAAACCGCCGGGGTCACGGCGGCTCCGCCAGGTCACGCATGACCACTCACACCAAGCGTCAGGAGCGGAAGCAAGCACAGAGCCCGGGTCTTGGTGTGACTGGAGGCTGCCGAGGGAAGTGAGTGCGGCCTTCACTGGCCGTGTCCTGCCCCGGCGCTGGGCTCCAGGGAGCGCGAGAGGCTGAGGGCATCTTTCCGGGGGGAAGCAAGTGCAGAGCTCAAGGTCCCACCACTGGCAGAGGGACAAGCGACAAGCAGCAGGACAAGCTTTGGTATTTTGTACAGGCAAGCTAATTTGGAAACCAAAATTATAAATTGGAGATCACGATTTCTGCATCAGAAAGTGCTCCACATGACTGACTTGCATGCAGAGCACTGCCAGGCTGAAAACTCAGCTTCCCATAGCTGAAAGAAAAAAAAGTAAATGCAAGATATATTCTAAAACTGTGCTCTCTTACCTCTTTTGTAACTGCACTGCCGACTCTGTAATCTAGGATTTAACATTTTCTCTTCCTAGCGTTAAAGCTCATGTTTTCACTCTGAGCTTGCCTACCGTGTAAAGTGGATTTGGGAGAATCAGAGCCACGCTATTCTTTCATAAGTGGTGACTCCCCATAAACCATGTTGAGAACAAATCCTCCTGCAAACGTAGAAGCCCAGGAACCAAGAAATGTTTACTGTCAAGGTACAGAGATCACCCGAGCTAGTTCGTGATCTCAGGGGCACAGAAGATGTCACGGGAGACCCGTGACCACGGAGGAGCGGGCAGCGACTGTGCCCCAGGTGTGCACAGGTACCATCCTGACACTCTGCTGCGGCGCAGCCGTGACCAACAGCTGGGTTTTCACACTTACAACTCACTCACAACTTGATCCCTACACCGGCCAGGTGCCACAGGCCAAGGTGAGGACAGACATCCCCAAAGGCTTGCTGGCCCACACTCTTCTGACAAAGGCAGCGCTGCCGTTGCCACTCCTGTCTGTACAACCGACTGCCCAGGCATAAAGCAAGAGGTACCGTGTACTGTCAGCTCAGCTGATACAGCTAAAGAAAACCGATGGGGTTTCAGGACCACCACTCACTCCTCAGCTGGGAGAGTCTGGTTTGCTTTTTCCAGATATATTAGTAGGTCTAACAGAAGATAGTGCTGCCCCACAACCCTCTCCTGTCTCCAACAAGAAGTAGATGGTAGACAAGCGGCCCAAATTTCTAGGAAAAAAACCATGTTGCCGTAAAAATATCTGGGACAAGACATAAGGAGATGAGAAAAAAGCAGGGAATCCACCCCAGAACCAGTTTCTATAGGATATTTGGCAAGTGCAAGTTTGAACATCTTCAGATTTGCAATTACTTAGAACCTACTGCCAACTCTCACCTTTGACGTAGTCTCACCCACTACAGCAAGGACCTTCACACAATTGGCTTGCACAGTCCACCCATCCACACACCCATGCACAACATTGCAAGTTTTTAAAAATATACTCTCTAACTAGATGCATAAAAAACTTCCTGACACAGCTATAAACTGCCGGAGGGGTGTTGGGCAGAGAACTGGTCTCCAGAGCTGTACACGACACGCGCTCCATCTCCTCCCTCTTAAAGCCTTTCCCTGTTAACTTCTTCTGCTGTGTTTGGTCCCAGCACGGCACTAAGGAAGAAGTAATTTCAACGACGTTTCTTCAGCACTTGTACAGATATTCATTTTTAAGGCATATGATTCACAAACTCTAAGTGCAGTCTGAGAAATTCTGGGGACAGCAAAAAAAACAATTTAAAGCCAGAGGTGCACGCTGAATAGCACGGAAGGGGGTTGAACTTGGCCAAGCCCACGGACATGTGCATGTCACAGCATGCACAGCATGCACCCTCTCTGCATGCACAGGTCTCAGCCTTCCTCCAGAACCCCAGGAGAAAACATCGTGAGTCACCTCGCTCATGCTTGATAAAACTGCAGTCTGAAAAGGAACAGCACTCTCCAATGTATTACATCGAGTCTCTGTGAAACGTGGGCAACAAAGAACTCTAACTGCGTGTACTTTATGAAAGGTTACCTCGTAAATATATTACAATTCAATTAATTTACCGAGGGAGAGGATGAACAGCACAGGGTGAGCTGAGGCTGTTCCATGGGGTGAGCTGAACCCAGCTAAGTGAAGCGATACCCTTCTCCCTCCCACGAGTGCAGCGTTCACAGACAATGAGTGGGATCAGGGAACAGATCCAACAGCAAGGAACCCCAGCGTCCCCATCACTCCAGACATATGCTCTGGTAAACTCAGAAGTAATCCATTAGCAGATCAGATCCATAGTCATCAACAGCCACCACTAAATCACTAGCAGAGAAAAACTCTAAGTGTGAACACGCATCAGGAAATCTTTCAGACGTAATTTAAACATTCAGGGATGCTCCTGAGGTCTCTGTAGGCACCACGTGGGTGCTGAGGAGCCGCGGCCGTGCTGGAGAACGTGTCAGCTGCACAAGGCAGGGACAGGACCGGAGCCACAACCCTGGCCCTGAAGTGTGACTGGGAGCAGTGTGTCCCCAGGTGCTGCCGAGTGGCTGCACCTCAAAGGGCTCCATGGCACGGGTGCAACTGCTGGGTCCTCCTGAGAGCCACCAGGAAGACATTGCACAGGCTCCGAGGACAGAGCCAGCACCTAACGTGGTGCAAGTCTCCACCCTGGCCAGACATGCACAAGGAGAGTCAGCAGCCTTCATGGGCAGCACACATCCTCCAGGCACCCCCATGCTGGGGAGGCACTGAGAGCTGCTCGTGCGCCCAGCTCACCGCTGGCAGCCTGCAGCGGGGGCCCTGGGTGCCCTGGGGCACATCACAGAACGCAGGTACTGGCCCTCCAAGGCTGTATCTGCACAGACACGTGGCACTGACCTCCCCTCTCCCCAGCACTGGCATGGGATGCTCTTCTAAAACCCGCAGTCGCCAGACAGGGGAACGCACCAACTTCAGCCCTTGCTTGTGGATCAGCTCACGCCAATTTCACTGAAAGCACCTCCCAGAGCAAAGTTTCACACAGGACGACTCGTGCAGCCCCGGAAAGTGCAGACACTGGCGTGTGCCGATGCTGGGGATGCCGGCGGGATGCTTTCACCTGCATTACCAGGCCGGCGCGTGGTCACACATCTCAGTGCAAGTGCACCCCACTGAGGAGCGGCCAGTCCTGCTGCCTGATGGCACCCGCTCCGGAGCAGCCTCTGGGCAGCGTGTCCCCACAGCTGGCAGTGGGACAGAGCCAGGCTGCTTGGCGGCACAGGCAGGCTCAGCTCTTGGGTCACTGCCTGGGCTACCACGGGAAGGAGGGGGCACAACATCTGGGGCGGCGGCTGCCTGGCTGCCCGTCCCACGGACGGGAGATGGTCCCAGCGAGGGGGCCTGTGCTTTGCTCCCAGCCCCGCGTGTCGCAGAAATCCCTACAGAGATGCTCCTTCCTCTGCTCGCACTTCCAGATCTGCCATCGCACGTTCTACTCGCATGCAAATAGAGTGGGCGGAGGTTTTGTAAAGAAGTGGATCTGTGGCACTGTTCATTTTTACTGTAAACTTCCAATAATTTATGTGGGTTTTTTCACCTAAGATTTCATATCCTTTTTTTGAAAATGCTGATAAATAACTTGGGACATTTATTTCAATCTGAGCATCTTCAGCACATCGGATATCATGTCACAGCGCTGCTGGGCACAGGAACGCCAACAGCTCAGCAGCTGGAGACAGCAGGAAACCTCTTTTTGGGCTGATCCACAGAGAACCATACATTAAAAACGAAGATAATCTCAGAATTTTCCACCAACCCAGATTTTAATAAAAATAATCTCCCCTGGAGATAGCTGTAATATAAAGCTCCAGTACTGCTTCTCATACTGTGGCCCATGCTTTCTTTCCAGTAACTGTGAATTATGGCTCAATTACGTTCACTTTGCCCTCGAAGCACAGGCAAGGAAAGAGATGGAGGGCTGCCCTCACATCTTCTTTCCAAAAAAAAATTAAGTGCAAAGTACAAGCTTGTGCCTGCTCCTGAGCTACTCATCGCAGGCACAGGCAGGACCTTACGCTCATGGCGCAGTCCACTCTGCAAACACATTCCCTCCAAGGATCTGTGAAATCCACCCTGTGCTGTCCCACAAACAAACCTTCGTCTCCTGGAGTAGATCAATAGTTGAACCTTCAAGCTACAAAAGCTCTGGCAGCTACAGGTGTGGAACCTGCTCACGAACTGACTTCAGAAAGACAAGATAAATGCCCATTTTGACAATTTAGCCCAAGCAAAATGCGTCCACTACGTCCTTCCTGCCTCGCTTCCTCTGAGTTTTCCTCCACCCATTTCACCAGCAGCTGCACACTCCACACACCCCACAGAGCCACTCGGTCTCCTGGCCCCAACCCCACCAGCACCAGCAGAGCCACCTCCCTCCTGGCAGGTCCAGCCTGTGGTGGCATCTCCTGCCTCTGCCCAGAAAGCGAGCTTGTGGGACATGGAGCCAGGAAAGCAGCAACTGTCAGATAGATTTACAGCAGAATCTTCACAAGAAGAGATCTTCTCTTTTCATCTAAAAAAAGCAACAGCAAAAAAAATCTCCACTTCGGTCAGCGCAGCCAGTCCATGATCTGGGCACAGCTCAACCCCGGGCAGAGCCCCTCGTGTTCAGGTACCGTCTCTTCCTCCATCTGGGCTTGAGGAGAGCAAGCTTTCACAGCCCGTGCACCAGGCAGTCG
The DNA here is from genome assembly GCF_000703405.1 of Apaloderma vittatum. Classification (NCBI taxonomy): domain Eukaryota; kingdom Metazoa; phylum Chordata; class Aves; order Trogoniformes; family Trogonidae; genus Apaloderma; species Apaloderma vittatum. The sequence goes on along the minus strand of NW_009734457.1, from coordinate 2,994 downwards.
GGACAGGAGAAGCCACAGAAACAACCATGTGTCCTACAGCTCGCCTCACGAAGCTGAAAGCACAAGAAAAGAGATTCCAGAGCACAAGAGAAATGCTGCAGGAGGCAGCTCCCACAGGGACCTGAGGTCCATCATGGAGGCCGTGTCCAGCACGTCCTACCACAAAGCTGGCTCTGGCATCAGACAGGGATGGACAGAAGCATTAGTGAATTATCCAAGGATGCTGGAGGCCACAGAGTGAACTTGATGGGCAAAAATGAAACATGGGTCCCATTTATATGTATAATGAAAGTACTTATGAGCATATCCAGCTGGAAGTCAGGTAAGCAAAAGCATAACCCATGCTAATGAGAAAAAAATTCTAGCTCAGATGTTGTGGTCATCATGGGAGAAATCTCTTCTCATTTCTCCCTCAGTCACCTAAACCTCTACCGTCGCTGCCTCTGAGCCTCCAAGGAGGAACTGTTTGACTCTTCACCTCAGTTCTTGCACTGACAATGCTCAAGGCTGCTTTTGGCAACCACCTTTAAACACATCCTAAACATCAGGGTGATGCAACTGCTGTTGACCCACTTTACAGACAAGCTCTCGGTGAGGCTGAACAGCATCAATGAAAACAGTGGGAAATAAGTGAATGCTCAGCTCCACGAAAATGTTTCATCATGGCTCCTGCACTCTCTTCTAGCAAAACATGACAAACATGGTGTCACGACCACCTGCACTGCTCAGCACTGATCAACAGCAGAGCTACAGGAGCTCCGACTGCCCAGCTTCACCCCCTCCTCCTCAGCCGCGCACCCTCACACCAGAACCACCCGTGCATCAGCCCAACGCGTTTGTGACGGCGGCACCGGGGACCCTCCGGCACCGCTCCCAGCTGCTCTGTCCAAAGGGAAGGATGCAAACTCAGAGCAAAAGCACAAGACGGAGGCACACATCTCATTGGTCTGTCAGGTTCAAATCTTCCCAGAGCAATTCTACGAGGAAGCAATTAACTGGAGAGAAAGGTGAGCTCAGAGCAGTGCCTCCTGTGAGGCAGGACAGTGCCCGGGGCCCACGGGCTCCTCCCGAGTCACCTCAGATGCCCCAAGGAAGGGTTCTCAGGTCCCAACTGCCCCAGGACTAGATGGACCCCACTGCCAGAGACAGTCTGTCCTTTTTCAGTCCCTAAACCAGAGGAAGGCTGGAGGACCCACAGCTGCACCCCCAGCTCAGGCACTCTCACTCCAGTGACCAAGCCCAGCAAACTCTCGCTGTACGCAAAGAGCCACAGTAGCCGCACACTGACGGGGACAAAACGCAGAAAACCTGGCGTCACACCTCAGGGCGACATCCTCCTGCCCACCCTCCGGAGAGAATCCGGCTGCAGGAGCCAGCCTCCGCACTCGCAGCCTCGGCAATGACATGGGGTTGGCAACTCCCTGTCCCGGGAGCCAGGAACACCCTCCCTGCTCCCGCAAAGGAGCCCCTGCCCCGGGCTGTCCCTCAGGGCTGTGACCTGCTGCAGAGCTGGGTCCAGGCAGAGCTGCCTGCCTGGTCCCCTTGAATCTGCCACGCTAGTGCACACATGCATATTGACGTGGCTTTCTTTAAATCATGTTTGAACAGTTTTATGCAAATAAACTGCACTTATTCAAAACAACTCATTAAATAATTCACCCACAATGTCCCAAAGGATGCTGCACCACACTTGGCAGCTAAACTTCCCAGTCCCCAAAATAACCAGCCACAGCCACAGATCCAGCGCGGTGACCCGCAGCTCTCCCGCTTCAGGCAAATGCTTCCCTCCATGCGCATAATAGAGCAAAGTGGATTGATTTAAGTCAAAGTGATCACCAATTTTAACTATGATAAATCTGCTGGCAGAAAAAATGGATATAAATAATCGAGTCTGCTTTTGTTCTTCATTGGTGGTCCTTAGCTATTTTCCTAAAGAAAGGCTGAGTCAGATCAATTCATACCCATTACATTAGATTAATTTGCAATTTAATACAGACTTCACAACCAAAAGTGCTTTTTCCTAAGTAGATAGACTGTAACTGTGTGCATCTATTTAAGCATTTATAATGTAAAATATAAATTCACCTTCTTAATTTTGCCCAAATATTTCAGAAAAGATTAGCGTATTTCCTACTTAATAGAGGACAAGTAGTTTTTGATTTGTGATTTAAGTCAAAGTGGACTAAGACAAAAACTGGTGTTAAAATATGTTCTCTTAACCTGTTAAAATACTTTTCAGTACTAACAAATTAAATATGACTGCTCTAAACTACCTCTGCTGGATTCATAGGAAATGTGTAAGTAACCAAAATACCTCTTGCACCTACAAGCAACAGACACAAAATGGGACTTTTGACTATAGTTATTTAAATCAGCTGTTTTCTCACAGCCATCAAGGTCTTGGAGCTGGTGGGACTCTTCCTCTTGAAAGTGTCGTTTGTGGCTGGAGTCTAAGAGGAAAGCAAGTCCCATGCAGCTTTCTCAGCTCCCACCTGGCTCCTCTCTCCCAGATCCACGCGCCTGCAAGCCAAACCAGATGAAAAGATGGAAACTTGTTTATGGTTAAAAGCTGGGTTAGTATCAGAACTAGTTTCACACCCTTAACCACGGGATTCTCTGAGATCATTGTCTGATTTGCACTGACCGACTGTCCCGCAGGTCACAGCACCTGAAACGGCACCAGGGGGCTGCTCCGCATCCGACCACCTGCCGTTCCAACCACCTGCCGTGCCCACCCAGGACCCCCTGGCTAATGTCACCGGCAGGAGGACAAACTGCTGCCGACGCAGCCGGTCCTGGGCAGGGCGCACTGACGGACACGGCGCAGGCAGGAACTGGCAGCGTTCCTAAGGAGGGCAAGGAGGGGCAGGCCACCCGGCCCTCGCTGCCTCGGCCCCTCGAGGCGGTGGCACAGTCCTCAGCCCCTACGCCGGGCTTTGGGGCTGCCAGCCCCAGGTCTGCCACCCCGATGCTGCGTGGCGAGGGGCCCCGCGT
>NW_009734456.1:764-42343 GCF_000703405.1 Apaloderma vittatum | reverse complement strand
CATTCTGTGATTCTGTGATTCTGTGAGAATGGAAGGGCTACCAGGATTTCAAAAAGGAACAACTGACTGTGGGGGAACGTTTCCCTAGATTCCCCCAGGCACTGGAATCACGTCACTTGACGCTCTGAGAACACAACGCTTTGGCATCCAAGGTTAACTCAAGCCTTCTCACTTTTGCTGCTGCTGTGAGTTATACCACCTGCCTGCCACTGCTCTCTTCTGTAAAGAAGCTGCCCCATAATTTCTCCCTCCAGCTCCTCCATATTCCCCTTTCCCTTAGGCTGGGCACTTCATCTGGTGTGTGAACCCTGTGGGTCAGGCTCAAGAGGAACGCTAACACAGTGGCTGCCCTCTTGCAGCGGATGGGCTTTGGCACTACTGGGAAATGTCCTTCCACACTGAAGTCGCCTTTGAAGCGCCTGAAAAATGCACGGCGAGGAATGCTATTCATTGGTTTTTTCTACGGAGAAGACTGGAAATTTCCTGCCTCCCTATATCATGAGCTATTCATGCTCTAAGCCTTGCTGAGCATTACAGAGCTTGTCTGGAGTGGGGAAACAAGGAGGGAGCAGCAGAATGGGCTGTTTGGGATGAGAATTCTATCTGCTAAACTGGTGCCTGGCAGACGGGATGAGGAACAAAGACAAATCTTTTTGTCATTTTTTTCCCCTAAGATTAAACCCGCATCAGACTAGACTAGACTAGACTAGACTAGAATATTTCAGTTGAAAGAGACCTACACGATCATCTAGTCCAACTTCTCCCTGTAAGTAACCTGCTCTCTTTGGAAAGGGCAGAGCAGGCAGCTGAAAGCACTGGCCTACAATACATGGAGTGGAAGCCAGCTGCGCCCTTGGGTACATGCTCTGCTCCATAAATAGCTTTACAGCTTCATCCTCAGACTGCTGGTCAGGAACCAGAGAGCACCCTGATGGGTGTTAAGCAGATCTTGCCTTGACAATGAATTCCTAGCTGAGGCTGCAAGGAGAGATGGTCCTGTGCCTCCAGCCAAGCTGCCACCCTTCCTTGGTCTCCTACGGCCTCCTCTGCTGCAAGTCCAGGAACAGATGACTGAGAAGGGCAAGTCCACACTCCTTACAGTGCCTGCACAGAACCAAAGCACACGCAGTTCAACTTGGTTACAATCACTTTTTCCCTCTCCAAATGCAACTGCTACTTTAATGACAAAAATAAGAATTAGTTTTCAAATCCACACAACTAAAGCTGGATGCCAGCCTAAGCTCTCTTCCTGAGAGACTGGCCCAGTGTAAGAATGGAGTTTGGCCCATAAGCTATGGTGCATAAAATCTTCAAGCAGCCTGCTCTGTGCCACTGAGGGCAGGAAAATACCAGCCCATGTGCTAGATTTGTCCTCACTTTAACTTATGAAGGTTTTTGCATGACTCAGACTTTAGGGCCAGTTCTTTTGCTTTAAAAGGCAGCTCTGCTCTGAGGTAGAATTTCAAAGAACTGAAATTGTACAGCTTAAGCACCTCTTGAGTCAGTGATTACATGCCAGCTCTTATATAAAATTTAATGCTTCTAGTGGCCCTCCAAAACTTTTTGGTGCTTGCCTCCCAAATGCATATCTTTTTGCTGATGCAAGAATTAAATAGAATGTATTTGTCCTTGTGGCCACTGTCTTCACACTTTAATAACAGTAACGAAAAATGCTGCTGAATAGAAAGGGTAATTGCGCTGGCTAGGAAGCTGCTTTATTCATGTGACCTCCTTGCAGAGCAAAACAAACTTCTAATGTACGAGCTAGCAAGACCCTCAGTTTCTTGAATAGAGTGAATCCCACTGGGGTGAAGGTCCCTTGGAGCCCACCCCATCACACAGTACTCACATTTTGGATGGAGTCTGTTGTTCCGATGGAATGCTGTTATTCAAATATTCTCAAAGATTAAACATCCAGCACTAATCTCACTTATGATGGTGGTGGCATTTTCCAGGAGTGGCTCCAGGAAGTGGGCACCTCATCCTGTGGAGGTTGAGGCCATCTTACAGAACAACACTAAGATCTCACACAAGATTTGCTTCCCCAATGAAACAGAGCAGGTGAGAACTTACTTGTTTTCCCAGTCTTGACCATTTTCCCAGCCATGATGTGCTCCTGCATGTGCATGTTTCAAGGCATTCAGCATTCTCATTTCTTTCTCTCCTCCGTGTAACAAAAATCTTGTTATCTTGTAGACATTTGATGTGGGAACAAACACCAAAATACGGACTTTGTGTCAGAACATCGCTTCCAAACTGCAGCTGAGCTCCTGGGAAGGTTTCAGTCTCTTTGTGAAGATTGCAGACAAGGTAACTTACCTCAACTACTGCAGGGTAGTCAGACTCCCCCCACCTCTCTTACGAATCTACCAGACCACCAAACAACCATATACGAAGCCAAGCAACAGAGCAAGTCATTACTGCTTCTGTCTTACCGAGGGGATACAACCTAGATTCAAACTTTTAGCACCTGACAATTGAGTCTCCTGAAGGGGTTGGGCAGAGATGCAGTCTCGCTTAGTCTGCTGCTGCAGAGGTGGTACTAAAAGCAGAGGAGACACGCGCTTTCTTGCATCTGCTGGGATGGCAGCAAAAAGCATGTTGCGTACTGCTGGATTCAGCCCTTGGCTGCTCGGGCTTTGTGCAGGAGATGTGCTGCACCTGTGCAGGACCCACTAGCATTAGAGAAAGCGGTGGCTGAGCAGCATCAGCTGATTGCTCTCTAGTTTCTCCGAAGCTTGCCTTACCTGAGCTGAAGCTCGGGTTGGCTGCCTCGCTGAGAGGTCTCTTCTCTCTCAAACTGCGATCAAAGCAAAAGCAGCACCAGAAGCCAAGCACAGGGACTTTCTCATGTGCTGTGCTCCTGAGAAGAGGAACCCAGTATATACCAATATTTTACAAAGCAGAGATGACTAAGAATGTAAGGTAGGCATCTTCAGCTTGATTTCAATAAGCAGGTTGGAAAGAAAAAAGCAACAGAAGATGCAATAAAAATCCCCATACAAAACGTGAATCGTTTGAGCCTTTCTCCTCCTGTTTCTCTATTTCTTTCCCCTGCTGCCTCTGCCTTTCCTGCCATAATTGTGCTCTGTCACTGTAGAAAGGGAAAGAAAATTCAGCCTGCTACTTGGGTGTGTTGGCACAGGCAGTATTTTACATGATCTACTAATCTCTCCTTTCCCCCCTTCACTGATTGCTTGGCCTTTTCCAGGTGATCAGTCAGAATGAAGCAGACTACTTCTTTGACTCGCTAAGACAGGTGACAGACTGGAACAAGAGGAACAAACCTGGGAAAGATGGTAAGAAGAATGCCAGAATGACAAGAAGCTGCATAAGATGCTGTACTAAACTGGGGAAGCAACAGATTTATCCAATAGGATTTGCTCCATCTTGGGAAACGTGTGGCAGAGCCTTATTATATCATTTTTGTTTGTATATACACCGTTACTGCCTGCACCAGCAGTAAGATGCAGGGACCTGATGCTGCCAAGCACTGGCTAGCAGAAACACCACAACAGCTTTATAGAGGGATCTCTCCAGAAATTTTAAATTGGTACCAAAGATTTTTTGACCTGTTACACCAAAACCACACAGCTGGATGCACACAAGTTAGACCCGTTGATCCTCTTTACAGTCCAGGGCTCACGCATTGACAGATCAGGTATCAGCCATGTAAACAGGTTCTGCACCCAGCCTCACTCCCACTCCTTGGGTTGTGAGAAAATTGTCTAGATTATTACCTGGTGATACCAAAGCACAAGTTGTATTGCCAAGGGAACATTTGTTAGAACAAAACAATACAAGACTAACGGCAGCAATTCTTTGTGTTTTCCCCCATATATAATATACATTCTGAAATCTACATCGAACTCCACTCAAATTTTATATTCATTTATCCTAACCTTTGCTTATTTTAGGACAGTTGAGATTCGACATCCTGAAGCACTATCTACATATCTAAGTCTTTCTAACTTCCCTCTTTCTCCCCACTGCTGGTGCAGCTACTAGACCTCTGAAAATCACAGCACAAAGACATAGGTGCAATAAATCACAATTAGTTTCTGTAAACACAGCCATCAGGGAATGGATCTGCAGCAGTGTAAGAGAATTCAAAGGTACTGCACATCAGCAGGCAGCTGTCACGAGCACCAAGAAATAACAAATGCTCATATTACAGGCAGCGTCAACTTCTTCCTCTGTCTCTAGGAACTGACAACTAATCACTTTCTTAGACACTTAAAATGACCTTTTGTACTTTTTTGTAAATAATTTTGTTTGCTCCTATTAAAACCAGAATTACATTTCTAAAGAAGCTCACAAGCCACTCAAAACCTGCAAAACTCTACAATGGTGCAGAGAATACTAACAAGATGTTGTTTCCTTAGGGGCTACCACGTCTGTGACTTACGAGGTGTACTTCATGAGAAAGCTGTGGCTGAATGTAACTCCTGGGAAGGATCTGAAAGCTGATTCCATTTTTCATTACCACCAGGTAACCAGCTCCGTAAAGCAAAACAGCAGGCAATGAAACACTCCTAAGAAGGGACACCTGCTGGAGTGGCACTGTCTCCCTCACCAAGGCCCTCATCACAGAGCCTCCAGAGGAGTTGGCCTCAGGAGTAGATGTATTTCTCACAGTATCCACACCTTAGCTATACTGCTTAGGTTAGAAGCACAGCTCTCTTACTTAATTGTTCCCTGGAGGCACTTGTCTTGCTCTGTAATTCTATGGAAAATCATAGAATGGTTTAAGTTGGAAAGGACCTTAAAGATTATCCAGAAAACCCCCAGGAGCCAAAAGTTCTTGGGATGTCCTTGGACTGTGTTTGGCAAGGTTCACATCCTGACCTTACAGACTTTGAATATGTGAGCCAGTGTTTGCTTCAGCCCATTCGGCCTGAATTCAGAGCTGGTCTCTTCCAGGAGTTGCCGAAATACCTCAGAGGGTACCACAAGTGTTCCAAGGATGAAGCTGTCCAGCTGGCAGGGCTGATTTATAAAGTGCGCTTCAACAATGACCGCACACAGCTCGCAACCATCCCCAAAATCCTGAAGGAGCTGGTGCCAGACAATCTGCTCCGAGCAATGTCGCCAGATGAGTGGAAGAAGGTAAGAACATCAGCTTTCGTTTATCGTACTACTTCCACAGAGTTTCTCCTGACATCAATCCACGCTACATTTTGCATCTGACAGCCTCTGAAAGCACTATGGAGGGATGCTACTGGATGTTGCTCTTCTGCCTCTTACAATCCAGATTTTGCATCCTCTCTGCCAAAGCTCTGAAAGATATCTGCAGGCCTGAATGACTGATTTAAGACGTGTTTTTCTTGGAGATACTAATCTATTGTCAGTGCTCAGAAGAAGAGTTAGAAATAGGAAAGTCAGGGATGGGACTGGGGATTTGAGGATCATGTAGAGAAACAGAAAATTAAGGTGCGTCTTAAATATTTGATAGTTTGGCCAGCAAATCGGTCACCTTGCACCATGTGCATGCTACTCACAGCAAAAGGCTCTTTCATTCACCAAAAAGCAAGAAAGTCTCGGCAGGTACTTACCACTTGGTCCACGGAGGAAGACCCAGGACACTATTCCAAATACAAAAGGAAAACTGACCCTACATGTTTCAGCAGAAAATGTGATACATGTCTCTGGGTGTTGAATACTGGCTTTCTGAATTTCGTTTCATCCCGTATCGCCCCCACCTCCCCGTGCCTTGAAATCCATTCCCTTGGCCTCCTGGACTTCCTTCACCCAAATCATTAGTAAGGACCACTGGGGAGGCTCTGGGTACACCTTGCCCCATGGCACAGTAGGTATTTTCATTTTTAGAGTCTTCTGTTGCTGTGGGCAAAAGACTGATCTTGGTGATGACCTGGTGCCTTTAGTGCTAATGCTGGACATTGGACACCTGCTTGTCTCCAACTGAACAGGCTGGGTATTCTTTTTTCTGAACAGAGCATTACTGCAGCATATAGTAAACATGAAGGAAAAACTGTGGATGAGGCCAAGATTGCCTTCTTGAAAATGATACACCGGTGGCCAACGTTTGGATCAGCCTTCTTTGAGGTGAAGGTAGGTTTAAAAGTCTGTGTGAACGGCTTTAGTAGCAGACCAGCACTGGGGGATATGGACTGACTGCAATTCCATACCTGTGTAAGTGAGAAAACGTTATAAAGCTCAATTCCCAGCATCTACTGAGGAAAACTTAGTTCCTTGGCAGTGTTCCTTATCCTTTCTGAACTATGCCTGTTACTTACTGGCTATGCTGGTGTTCCAGGTGTAACACCTAATGTTACATCTAGGCAGTGGCTGTAGTAGGTGGCTTTTAGATAATTGTCCTATCTCCACAAGAAAATGCTGCCAGATCTTGCATCTCTGGGCACTCTTCCCTCAGAACAGAACGGTACCAATCCTCTTATTCTGCAGTCGATACCTCCATGAATCATTTCCCACTTCCTTCTTTAATTTCTCCTCACTAGGCTCTTAACTGGTTTGCAACCAACCTTTAAGCCTATTATCAGGTGGCCTAAGAAATAATGGCCCTGATCTGCTTTTATGTAGCAACCGCTCAAGTCATCAATATATGGCCAAAAAACCCCAGTTGTTAGCAATAGTTACATAAAATCCAAGAGCTTTATGTTTCAGTGTTTATTTCATAAATCATAGAACCATCGAATGGCCGAGGCTGGAAGAGACCTCAGAGATCATTTAATCCAACCTCCCTGTCATGCACAGGGACACCTCTCAACTAGATCAGGCAACACATGGGGACCGAGTGGGGATCGAACCTGCGGCCTCGGTGTTTTCAGCACCATGCTCTAACCAACTGAGTGGCACCAGACACTGATAAAAAGTCACTGTGCACCTCATGTGGTTTATTTCTTCATTTTCTGCTTATCTGTTACTGGTTTATAGCAAACCTCAGAGCCAAACTTCCCAGAGATCGTGCTGATTGCAATCAACAAGCAAGGAGTCTCACTGATACATCAGAAGACAAAGGTAACAGTTGCTTCTCGAGAGTCTATCTAAGGAAGGATTTAATGGACTGTGCTAAATTAGGGACAACAGCAGGACCTTCTCCCTGAATAGCAGGAGAGGGTAGAGTCTCTCTGTTCAGTTTCCGTGTGAAACTGAAGAAAACGTTATTGCCTCAAATAAAATTGTAGTTTCTACACTGGAAAAGAAACAGTGTAGAGCATCTCTGAAAAAAAGAAGTGATAATCATGAGGGACCTGGGCAAAGTGGTAAGATCAGGCCGACGGATGGACAGTGCACTAGGGAACCCACTTCAGAAAAATGCTTTGTAGGAAACTCAAGCTGTCTAAAAGATCAGGTCAAATTACGTTTACAAGCTCTCTAACCTAAATAGTCTTGTCTTACCAAGTTCCCAGGCAAAAGAATATCACTACTTCCTTTTAATAAGAAAACAAACATTCATCGAGTTTTACCTTACTGTGAATATAGTGGCAGTGTACTAAGGCAAAGATGATATAATGAAAAGAAGTCTCATTACAGTGATTAGGACTTACCTGCTTGGTGAAAACACAATATACCAAGACCTACCTTGGTCCACTGTGTTTATACATTAACTGAGAAATGAAAAAAAATGCCCTGGCTCTACAGGTTTTCTTACATAACCACCTATTCTCGCTTGAGAAATGTTCTATATATCAGTTTGTTTCTCCTTACAGGATGTACTAATAGTCTACCCCTTCAATAAAATCTCCAACTGGAGCAGTGGGAGCACATACTTCCACATGACAATAGGGAACCTGGTACGAGGAAGCAGGATCTTATGTGAGACATCTCTGGTAAGACGCATTTTGTCAACTTACATGCAAGAAACTCCTATTTTTTCCTTTACATCTAGAATTACTACAAAGCAATGGTGACAAAACAGATGTTAAAACCAGCACAGATACAAAAAGCATCACTACTACTACCAGTTTAGAACTGGTTCAGCACTTTATAATGCCATCTGATGAAAAGGCATAAGCCACACAGCCAAGGAAAAGCAGTAATTTCCCAAATTCTTCTCACACATCACACTTCTATCTAAGACATTAAGAAAACACTACACTTACACACAAAGCTATGTAAGAAGCTTTTTGTCTTCCATGGTTTGATCCATTTTTGCAGTAACACCATCCTTGTGGGATTTTACACTTTTCAACGAGTGATATTACCATCTTTTTAAAAATTGGTTTCATATTGTCCATGGACTCAGGAAAGCATCACTGTACTGATATTTAAAGATAAATTTGTAAAGATAAAAATGTTTAAGGGCTAACATGTCTCACAGAAAAGCTTGGAGTACAAGATAGCAATCTATAGAATGAGTGAGGAGGAGACAATAGAGCTACATTCTGCAAAATTTTCTAAATCTATGAAGGGAAAAGTAAAGGGAGGAATACATAAATAGTTTTCAAAACAGTGACAGCAGCTGCAAAACATGTCCATGAAGGGAAGAAGCTAAGAAGATAAAACAGGGAGGAAATAATAGGAATTTTTGCTTCTGGAGCTCTTTGAGAGACTTAAGACTTTGTTTCTTTTCTGACAGGGTTACAAAATGGATGACCTGTTAACATCCTATGTACGCCTCCTCATGAATGCTGTAAACAAGCAAAAGAACCTCCCAGCCTGAGAGCTGAAATAGAACCCATGACCTCTATCTGTGCCAAACTACCCATAATGTCATCACCCAGAGGAAAAGCCATTTAAAAGATATTAATCTTGATGATCAGTCTTCTGATCACACACTGAGTGAACGGTGTTGCTGAAATAGTACCACAAGAGAAGCTCATGTGAGCACGTGCTTTCAAATATCTGTAACACTTGCCTGTCTTAGAAATCCATCCAGATTTTTGATTTAGAGAAACTTTAGCTGGATTTTAATGTAGTATGGGGGTGGGAGGCACAGGAACCCTAATATGAGAGCCTCTTCTGATACTCTAAAACTTCATTCTGAAAGAGAGACACACATTAACAGTTGTCTTCCTTTTGGAAACAAAATGTGCCCTAGTTGTATATTACCAAATGCATAAACTTTCTGAGTCTATGCAAACAAATGAAATACTTTTTTTTCCTCCTATTGGAAATTGTAAGAGTGGAGAAACACCCTTTAGGAGTAGGATAACTGGACACCTTGAAAGGTAAGATGCTGGTTTCCATCCTTGTATCACTAGGTTACATGCTGCAAGCCACAGTAACCTATGACAGCCAGTTACTGTCCTGCCTGGGTGCTGCTAAACGAGCAAGCTGTGCACTCATTTACCACTGCCTTGGTTAAACAAAGTAGTTTTCTTGCCTCCTCATTTTATAATGCACTTGGAAAGTAACAACTGCTTTCTGCTATGCAGTTTCTAGTAAGCATAAACAAACTCTGAAACGAAGCTGGATTTTGAGTCCATTACTTTTACTCCTATTTCAAGTTACAGATGTGCTATTCAGTGCAAATCAGAATTGAAGAACTCAGTCTAACAGACATCTATTGAAAAGAGACTCTTCTGCTCTACAAAAATGTTCTCAGCTTGGAGTTATGCAGACATTCGTTCATGAGAAAAGAATAATAGCTTTAATTTCTCCTGATCTTTCCTATTTCCTGTCTAGCAGGCACTTTGAGTGGTAGAATTTGATTCCGCACTTGTTCATCTCTCAGACCCTTGTAAACGCACAGCTTTAGTCCTACAGGAACCATAGTGTGCTCCGAGTGTGTAAAGCACATACGCATGGTAGTGGCAGTAAGCTTAGAAGTTTACCCCATCAGAGAACAAGTACCCCTTCCTTGGTGACGAGCCTTCCCTTGCTCACAGTGAAACAGGGTCATGTCTTAAAGCATTCACACCAAGTTCCTTGAGACACGATCTGGCAGTGCTGGAGAAGCAGCTCTGCTAGATCTCTCAAATTTGCCAATGTATGCACAATGGTTCTCTTGTTCCCTCAGATCTGTGTGTGTGTGAAATCCAAACGCTAATGGGAGTTTTGTACATGGGTGGCAGGGAAGAGCCCCACTCTCTCTGTGCATCCAAATGAGTGCCACACTTGTCAGAATAGTCGATCCTCTTCCATGCAATTAGATGTTCCTGCTGTAACATCCATTGCTGGCAATGGAAATGTTTGAGACTAATGACTTTGAGTTGTTCTGTCCTCCTATGTCTGATCTAACTGGCTGTAACTGAGAAGCATTCAATACATCACCTATACAAAAAGAGATTTTGCAGCCAAACTGTATTGTTTCTTGTTTTTAAATAAAAACCTAAAAAAATCAACCACGATGGTTTTTTTAACAAGAAAATTCAATATTCACTCTAGATCTATGTAACCTAAACGTACCAAACATCCACTACAACTTGTAAATAATCACAGCATCCCATCTACTCGTCATACACACAATTTGCGTAGCACAGCCTCTAAAAGGATGATATCCCTTTGTGCACACCCTCATCAACCAACACATCACCACCAAAGCAGCACAGATCCAAAATGTGAATTCACCACAACAGTGCATCAGATTTGGGCAGTCCCCAGAGTTCCTCAGATCATGTAATGCTCTCTGGTTCAGCACTGCAGATGTAATTATTTTATCAGCCATACAATATACAACTTTTTACGTTTGTGTGAAGATTTAAAATGTAGCATAGTTAACTTTATTACGGGAACATAAAAAGGTACAGTATTACAGCATTTCAATCCACAATTACATGTTTTGGTTAGACAGCACAAGCAACGTGTGATAAAATGAGAGCTCCACATGGTGCAGAATCCACACTGCTCATCAGGGCCAGAACTAAGGCAAGTAACTGCTAATTCTTTTACTCAGTCTATACCACCCTCAGCACTTAATAGTGCCTTACAGACTAGTACAACTGCTTTTATTGCATGTTTGTCTACAATCTATTCCTTCACCGTTCAACCACTTTAAAAAAAGTGTCAGTCCTATCACCTAATACAAAACACGCGTCATCTAGAAACACTGTACACAGAAGGTCAAACAATATTTGCCTACGTTGTGCAGACTGCTGTTAAAATAAAGACCAGGATGCAAACCAAGAGAGCAGATCAGGCTGCCATAAAGAAAGATCACAAGTGATTAACTTACGCTTTGAACACAAAAAGCTTCACATACTGTGGTTTCTAAAAGCAAAACCTTTTTCAAGTGTACTCAGTGAATATTAGTGATTTTTATTCAGTATGTATAAATACAAATGTAAACTATAAATGTATATAATGAGACAACAGCTTTTAGTCAGTGTAGACTCCTGAGCCAAGTTCAACCTTGATATAATTCTATACTCTTCAGTGGTGTAACATCTAGGATGAATTTGGCCGGAATGTCTGTTAACAGCAATGGAAAAAAGCATGCAGCTTATTTCTGAGACCTTGACATTATTAAAAAACAACAACATAAAAACCCCCAACCTGTCAGCCTATCAACACACGAATGAGAATACATTTATCTGCATTACATTCTACTTAGCTTTTTAAAAGTGGACTCAAAGAATTAGAGGAAGATGCATTTGTTTAAACCATTTATAGTTATTTCTCCTCCTTCAACTCCACTGTCCCACAAAAGGTGTAACAGTAATATTCACTACTGTAACTCTGCACATGGCAAGCTACGGACAGCAAGAGAATAAGACAAATAATTGTGAAAACTTAATAATTTAAGAGATACTAAGAGAACATCACCCTCCGCTAATACAGAAATTGGGGATTATGATGGTTTTTTCCCCATTAATTTTGGGAAATGCTCTGAAGATAAAGACATAATCCAAATCCTAGATAGCTGAACATCTCATCAAAGAGAATGGTATCAACTGTCCTTTGAACACTGAAGCTTACTAGGTCTATTGATTTGCTGACATGAGACAAAGTGAGAGCACACACTACATCTCAATTTGCAGTACAAAAAGTAATTCCACTCACCTCCACATACATGCATTTTCCATTGCTGAACCTGAAAGTGCTGCTCTTTGTGCCAGTAACTAAAAAGACCATTTAAAGGCTGGTGAGAGAAAAGTGATGAGCCACGTGTTCTCCTAAAGCAGTGATGAAAACATCTACTATTACTGTCACCTACAGGGCATATTGGTTAGAAGAGGATGGAAGAGTTCTACTGTTAAAAATAGGCCGATACCCTCACCAGTGTTCTAGGGGATGCAGTATATCCCAGATAAAAGTTTATGGTAACTTAGGGCAACAAAAATCAAAGCAGCTGAAGGAAATTGAATCAGCAAAACCAGTGAGTATCTAAGAGATGGACTGGCACATGGGATTCTTATCTGCACACGGTTAACCAGCACTTCCCACCACTGGTGTGGTATCACCCAGGACTGCAGGGTGGTGCCCAGGCCCAACTGCTGTGTTTATTTGGCCTGCTAAACTAGCAGGTTTGGGAAGATTTAAATCATGCAAGGGGCAGCAGTTCTCCAGCGCCTTTCATGCTGTTAACCTCATAAAAGGGCAGGCGCAGTCTCCAACTATTCACGGGAAGGGATTTTCAGGCTACTCAGCTTAGTTCAGCCTGAGAAACTGCGAGACACCTCCAGAGGTCTCAGAAGCTCACTGTGGTTACACAAAACACAGGTGGACTCAGAAAGAGCACCACTAACAGCACTGCCCTAAAGAAATATTAAGAATGTTCAAAACCAGTAAATTTCTTAGCACCTTTGGTTGTACTAGCAGAGACAGTAAGACCAGTGAAAGTTCATCAGTGACAGGCAAAACTACAGAGCAGAACTATACACTTAACATGTACAGATTCATGTCTGAGGTCCCTTCTTTAAGTACACTCAGGTCTTAAGAAGAAAGGTGATGGCAAACTCTTAGCTGGGTGAAAACTTTAAGAAAAGCACTTCTGTGAGTTCTTCTGCATAAGGCCACAATTGCTTCTAACTCTAAATATTGGAAACCATGTGATGTAATTGGGCTTTTGGGAGTGTGACCAACAAGCGTGTACTCACCTGTCACGTACAGTGAGAAGCATGGGGAAACTGAAGTGCTTAAATTGGTACCACATTATCAATTTGATTTCTGAAGAATAATCAAGGCTCCAGCCATATTGCCTCAAGAATTGTCAGCTTTGTGTTGGCCACTAGAAGCTCTAGTACCCACGATGTAGTAGAGAACAAACTGAGAAAATTACAGTGTCAGTATCTAACGAAATCTTTTGTCTCCCATAGCCACCTCCTCCTTAAGGAGAGCCCAACTATTCTGAAGAGGCTGACGTGGCCTTGACAACTGAAATCTCCTTAGTGTTGAACAATGAAACAGAAAAGCAAACTTCTTCAGCTGTCTTAACACTGGACCTAAGCCAGACAAGCTGTCAGTGCAGACGCCATAACCACTGCTTTCGGGGCTTTTCCAGTAAACCTGCAAACCAGAAGGACTGTACAGCACCCATATATGTTCAGTAGGAATGTAGAGAAAAACCAGAACAATGTGCATGTAGGAAAGAGCGACAGCTTTCAGAATATTTGCCTACATATAAAAAAATTAAAGTCTTCACCCAGACTAAGATAAATTTTTATACTTTTACTGAAAAAGAGCAAATCCTGCATTTCTTCCAGCCCTACACTCAAACCACTGTTTCTGAATTCCTTAGACTATAGAGGAATAGAGAGAGAGATAGAGTTCAACTAAGGAAGGGAAGACTGTGTCCAATTCCACAAAGGCAGAGTAAGTTGTTACTAGCAAATAACCAGCCTGTAAACTGCTCCAGCAGAAATCATATTCCTCTTTCTGCCAGTGTTAATAGACAATTTCTTGAGAAATACGATAGTCAAGATGCAAACTACGTTATCAGAAGCAGGGGAAGGTATTACTTATCTTTGGTTTCACTTGTTCTTAGTGATTGCCTCTGTAATCAACAGCTGCTGTGAGCAGCAGCTTGTGACTCTAAGAGTGCAGTCAGTAGACTGACAGACCTGTTTAAGCAGAGTTTAAATCCAGAGCTTTGGGATGTGCCTTCTTGGATGCCAGCTCTGACAACTTCTTCAGGCGTTTCTTCAGCTCCAGAGGGAATTTCTCATAGCACTTCTTGCAAACAGGCTTCATGTCAAACTCCACAAACTTATTCCTATAACACAAAGAACAGCAAGTTATGAAAATGGCATTTGCAAACTCTGTGCTTCACTAAATCAAGTCTCCGCGCATCTATGTAAGTGCTGTTGTTTGTGTTGTGCTGCATCTATAAAACAATTCACTTCCTCATCTGGTCAAGTGAGTACAGAGATTGGGTTCTTATCTGGGAAATAGGGTCTTCATTACTGCTAGTCAAATAAGGAGCAAGATTTTGCTACATATTTGAATTCAACAGTCTAGAATAATAATGTGGTCATAAAACGAAGCATCACTTCAAAGATCCTCTTTGTGAGGAATTAAGTGTTCCTTCTCATGCAAGGCCAGTGGGGCCAACACAGCATAGTAGGATAAGGGTTTGAACCTGAGAAAGGAAAAATGTGTAGGATTGCTCTGTTTTCTCTTTGTCTTCTACACATCAGAAGGACTAGCAATAATATTTTCTAACTAGCATAATATTTTCTTGGAAAACAATCTATGCGATGGCAAATACTGTAATTGAGGGGAGCATTGAGGGAGACGTGGAGGCTGCAGGTATTTCAGGACAGGTAGTTACTGGAAGTTTAGAGCCTTCCCTCTGTACTGCTGAATGAGTTCTCTTCTTACCCAACAGATTAACGAAGGAAAGTAAATCAGAGAGGATGCTGAATCTCTGCTCCCTTTGAGTTCTGAAATCAGTAGAATTATAAGCACCTGCTCCTACAGAGACAAGGTATATTGCCCCTTAGACAGGCACTGGTCCACGGCTGCCCCAGGCTGATACCCTGCCTTAGGGACAAACGTCCCATATGGTCCACAACATAAACACTGACTTACTTCAGTGTGAGCTTGATGTTGCAGGTGGAGCAGGAGAAGCAATTCACACACCAGGCTTTGTTAAGAGCTGATACCACTGCAAAAGCAAAAGCACAAAATAAGAGGCAACTGATAGATTATCTGAATTCAGATTTGTATCCAAATTCAAATGAGGCCAGATGTGAAAAGACACACTGGCGCCTTGCAACTGTGCGACTGCAACAGCTGCACTAACAAATGTAACAAGGACAGCAACCCAAAAGGAGGAGAGAACAAATCTTACCATCTCCTTCTATCACGTGGCTGCAGTTGTAGCAGACATCTCCAAAGAGCTGCACAGCAAAAGAAATAAGAACAGGAACTCATGTTACTGACTACTCATGCTCCCCAAATTACACAGCTGGTGCGAACATTAAATTCTAACAATCAAAGAGTTCGAGACATCGCAGCAGCCCCAAATATACCAATTTATATCTTCTGAATAACTTCTCATACACTTGCCAAGCAGTCTATGTTCCTTTGGTTCTCATACCACTACATATTACAAAACCCTTTTTGTTGATGCCTCACACTCTACCTCTATTATACGATTTTAAAGTCCTGTACATGCGGCAATTTGGAGAAAAAAGGACTGGTAGAGTATGATGCTTTCTCTAAACAAACATCTCCTGATGCTTAACTATAAACATCAAAACAAAACCTAGAGCTACTTTGAACAGTAACACTTAACTCTGAAGAGAGAGATTAATTTATGTGGTAGAAGAAAATACCAAACTTATTGCTGTTCAGTAGTTATACAGAAAAAATACACTTTGAACAGCTTTTGAAGCACACTTTTATTATGCTTTAGACAGCACAACATTTGTGTTAGACAATGGAAGCAAGTAATTATCAAAGTAGTCCACACAAATAGTTTTGGAGCACAATTACAGCAATTTTCATCACAGCCCACAGTCAGTATGAAAAATCAATATCCTCAAGATATTTCTATTCTGTTCTAAGCATCTCTTTTCACATCTACCAAGAAAAACTATTTTTTTTCTGTTAAATCTCACTAATCTCTTCATATTGCATTGCCTCTAAAAGTTCAGATTATGCAAAATCTGCAGAGCTTTGCATATGTAAAATGAACAAAGCATTTGCCAGTCAGAGCAAATACCTAGAGTACAGATGATAGAATTTACCTGATTATAGTGAGTTTCGCAATACGCCAGTCCTTTTTTCTCATAATGTCGATGCCCCAAAAACGGCTTCTCACATTTGGCACAAACAAAATGCTGTAAAATTAAAAAAGACATTCAATGACAGGCAAAGTGACTTTTCCATCCCCAGGGTAAAACCTGCACAGCTACAAATCACAGCTCGGTATCAGACATTTAATTACAGAATCATGGAGTGGTTTGGGTTGGAAGGGACCTTACAGATCATCTCGTTCCAATTCCCCAGCCATGGGCAGGGACACCTCCCACCAGGTCAAGTTGCTCCAAGTCCCATCCAACCTGGCCTTGGACACTTCCCAGGGAGGGGAAAAACCGTTTAATGGTATAAAACTGTTTAAAAAAAGGTTTTTTTAAAAAAAAGTTTTTTAAAAAAAGTTTAAAACTGTTACCTCTTAATGCTTTAAAGAAACTCAGAGACAGGAAAATATTTATGGAAGTAAAAGAAAAGAGGAAATATTTAGTCTTCTAGATTAATTAAGAATTGTATTGAAGATAGGCAGAAGAACTGTTGAAAAGGCAATTGTTCTGTGTCTATCCTGATGGATTTGCAGACTGTTATCTTGCTTGTTTCAGAGAAGAGAAACAGGAATATAAAACATGGTTGGTATGAAAGCACTTCAAAAAGCAGCAGCATCTCTCTCAGTTCAAGCCCTAGGATGCTTAAATCACTAAAAACATCAATCACTAAAAAGCTTCAGAGCAAGCTGTGATGACTCAGTGGAAACTTATGGAAACAATGAGTTGAGAAGGCTTAAGAAGTAAGAATTGCACTGGCTCTGCCTATTTACAAATTCTAACACTGTTAGGAACCTGTTAACTGGGATCATAGTAAAAATATAAATTCATTAGTAAGTAAATGCTGTTCAGTGAATCATATTCTGCAAGAATCATTACGATGCAATTCAGACATTTTACACTTCAGGTTATGACTGCCGTGAGAGCCTAGCTTTCGCAGACAACCTTGATGACGCTGCTGCACTCATTCACTTCCATAAGGCGAAGACTATCTGAAACACAAGCAATTACTTTTTGTCTGAATTCATGTATTACAGATCACGTGAATATCCACAGCTTCCAGCTCGCACTACTCCTCTCCCCACACGGCTCCCAAAGGAAGTTTCAGGTTCAGAGAGGCCTCACCTCAACATGCCACTGCTTCCCCAGAGCATTGACCACTCGTCCCTCAATGGGCCTGCGACAGGCTCCGCAGATGGGGATTCCCATCTTGTCGTGGCAGGGCAGGCAATACAGCTCTCCCTTCAGCTCCCGGGCCTCAGCAGTCAGCTCCTTCCTGAAAACACAAACACGTTGCTGAAGCTAAGTGCACCGAGCAAGCTCTTTAGAGCCCAAGATGAAGGTCTGGAAGACTAAACTTGAAAGTTATCATACTTCTGCAACATTCACAACACTCACGCTACAAAGGCAGAGTCCTGAAATTAAGGTAGTTACTTTCAATTCACCTTCCTAAAATTGCTTCCTCAGTTTGCCAGACAAAGGATCATAGAGGAAGTATCATGTCTTTGGC
Source organism: Apaloderma vittatum (assembly GCF_000703405.1). Lineage (NCBI taxonomy): Eukaryota > Metazoa > Chordata > Aves > Trogoniformes > Trogonidae > Apaloderma > Apaloderma vittatum. The sequence continues at coordinate 24,724 of NW_009734456.1, read as the reverse complement.
CAGACACTCTGGCAGAAACATGAGATGCACTTACATGGAAGAGAGCAGTGTCAGGCAAAAACTCAAGATACCTTTGAATGAGACAGCTCAGGTACAAGGACCATCCTAGTAATGCTCAGCCCTGAGCCATTTACTTTATTCTTCAGCACTGTGCTCCACTTAGACCACCTTCACAGTAAGTAATTCAGGTCAGACAGGGATCAGCACAGTAACGGACTCTGCCAAAAGCTTGAGACAACTCATCAACTCATCTTTTTTTTTTTTTTTGGCTATCCAGGAATGCAAAGTGAAACTACTTTAAATAGCTTGGTAACAGCTATCTTGGAACACCACTATTAGGGTATTCTGCACACAGCCTTGCAGGTAAGCTCATACCAAGGAACTATTTTAATTTTCAGTATAAATTAGCGTCATTCAAGTTTAGGATAAAATAACATTGAATGACAAAATAAAACTAAAGTTCCCATAGGCTTTCCAAATATCTTTTAATTTCTCCTCACACCATTTCTGTTTGTTCAACAATGTGAAGGCAGCGAAGCTTAGGCCTTGGAAAGAACTGCACTGGTGACTGTACTGTTTGTCCTTCTCCTTTCTTGTAAGAATTTAGAATATGAGAACATACCCACAGTGGGTGCAGTTGAAGTGATCCGGATGGTAGGAATCGTTCCTAAACATCAGAGGTTGCTCATCAATTATCAAGTGGCACTTCTGACAGATGTACTTGCCCAGTCCCTTAGCTTTTTCACGGTTATGGCACGGCCTACACAGATGCCTGGTAAAGAGAAGTAAAGAGAAGAAAATATTAAGAAATTCTTTCTTCTAAAATAATGTGTAGTGCATGCTGTGGGATGTACTTTATGTAACAGAAGTGTCATCTGAGCTCAGACTAAACATAACTGAGTTTAGTATCCTGCCTTTCACACCAGTTGCACAGACAAGAATATGTGGATAGAGCAGTCATGGAGTTGTATTTCCTTAGAATACTCCTCCAACGTTCACCGAGGGAATCATCAGGGATATCACTCTGCCATTCTTCCAGGTATTCTTTCCAGTTCTTCTAGATCCTTTTAGAGATGGGGGCAATGAAAGGTGACAACATCCTCTCTCTATTGCTGACTACAGGATCCAGTCATAACAAGGGCATTACAGCACTGGCAGAGAGTTGAGGAGACAGAATAAAAGGTATTAAACCAAAGCACATTGTTTCAATGCCTTTACCATGGCTGGATTCCTTAGCTGTCAATAGCTAGGACGAACAAGAGGCCATTGAAGACTAGCTCTTCTGCCTATAAATTCCTTTTAGTCCTAAGTTAAAGAAAATAAAGAACTATGAGATTTTACAGTTTTATGTAGTAAATGTAACTGGGTACCTATCACATGTTCTAGAACATATTACAAGTACAGTCCTGAACAGGTAGACCAGCCAAATCTGTGGTAGAAAAGCCTGAGCAAAGGCATAAAAAAATTTTGTAAAGGCTGATGGAATCCACCAGTTTTACTGCAATACGTAGGAGCTCTGAGGAGAAACTCTTTGAGTTTACTTGCCTATTACCTTCCCCTCTAGCTGCAATGCTGCAGGCTGAGAAGAAATTATGATAAAACAAAAATGACAGAGGAATGATTTCTGTGGGTTTCTTTGTCACAAAACGTACAAGCCTCCTTAATTCCTTTCACTGTATCACTATGCAAAACACTCGCTGAGATTTACGGGTCCTTCTCAAAAGACACCAGACAAAAGGAAAAGTTCAAATGGAAAGGGTAGATTTATGGTTGAAGTAGTACGTTCTTTGCAGGCTCCCTTCCAAAATTCTGCTGTGATGAATCACTTACCCTTAGATCTGTAAAATGGGGATAAGAATACAACACAGATGTTGTTGTGCGACCTCAAACATTTATGACCCTCAGCTGGCAGGCGCCTGTCTAAGTGCTAAGTATCATTATTATTCTCTCCAAATCTGAGTCCTCCTGTCAGCAAGTGTCTCTTTCCAGGGCTGGAACTACCGTCTGCCCAGACGGAGTCCAGAATAAGCAGACAGCACCCCATTATAAGGAAACATGCAGCTGTGCTCATCTCAGCATAAAGGCATCAATTTTATTCGGCACTGTCAAATGCAGAGTAATTATACGGGGCAGGACATAGGGACCCTGAAGCAAGTGTCCTGAAAGAGACCCCTCTCATTCAGCTGAATAAGATGCCTTCAGCCATTCGCACTGATAAACCATTATCAACCCCTCCCCACTCCCAAATGCTCTCTGCGGTCCCATAGACCCTCCTCTATTGCAAGCAAAGGGAAGTGTTGGACAGGCTAAGCTGTTACCATAGCAGCCGCCCCGCTCCCTCTCTCCCTCCCCGCTCCCACCATTATGGAATTATCCCATTCTGAAATGTCCTGTTGTGTCTATTAATACCAGACTGCCCCCAAACAATGCTTCTCTCCACCCTCCTAAAATAATCAGAGGACTCCAAGGAGCCTGTGTTCACGGCTGGGAGTTCAGTAGCAGCCTTTAGTAAGCACCACAGACACTGGAATATTCATACAAGAGTCATATCTATAACGGCAGCAGCAGCGCCAGTGCCAAGAGCTCAGCTGGGATGAAGATCGCTCTTCAGCGCTGGGGTGTCCTCTCCCCTGCTCTGTTGTGTGACTGAGCTGATAATGCACTATCAGAGCTAGAAGGACACTATATAGAGGGGCTCCCCTCTCCACCCTCAGCCACTCTGCAACTGCGTGCTCTTTTTGGATCGCCTCGTTGTTTTCACCGTTGCTGCTCCTATTTGGTTCGCTGCTCAGGAGTTCCTTGTGGTCTTCCCTCAAAGGACCCTATACTCTACCCACGGGACTGCACTGTAAAGAGGTAAGAGACAAACTTCTGTTAGGGGAATAACGAAGGAGCTTTCCTAATGGCGTTAGTTTTACCCGGTGTCAGCAAGGTGGAAAGACACACCTAGAGGCAGATGAATATAATGAAAATGTTTGAAACGAAGAAGCATTTTTGAATGTCAAAGAATAATTTCCTCACTCTTCCTTACACCACTCCTCCAAAACATAGAAGTTTTCAAACTTCTGTACCTAATGTACATTCAGTTGTGCCAGGAAATCTGACAGTTGTATGTCCAGTGCTCTCTGACACTGCCTTGGTGCTCACAAGAAGCAAGTATTTCAGCTGAAGAGTGGGAGGCTCAGCGGGGAGTGATTTTCAGAAGAATAATTTCAGTAAGAAGTGGACTATTTCTAATGAAGAACACTTTCTGTGAAAGACATGTGACATTCCCATTTGACAAGACATGCAATCATGAAAATACACAAATTAACATAATCCCAAATCAGAAACTTCTCTAGCTGAGAGCAAGAACAGGAAGGAATTTCTGATATCTACTGCAAACCACAACATATAGTTCAAATTTATCTGCAGTGGGCTTTATACCAAAAGCTCCAGACGAGTCAGGTAGCTAACTTAGGATGAGCCAGATATTTCTTCTGCCAATTAACCGTTTCATTAATGGCAGATAGAGCATCTGCTGAGAGAATAATCAGGTTGTGTCTACACTGACAGCCTCGTGCATTGTTACCGTGCTTGTTTCTGTGCAGAAGAGAAACGGGGCATAAAATACGGTCAGTGTGCCCGCATTTCAAATGAGCAGTGACATCCCCATTAGAGCTCAGCCATGGGAGGCCTGGGATAATGGCTTATTCCAGAATAGTGCTCTGTTTAGCAATACATAAATCACTAAATATTCTCACAACACCAAAAGTGCAACCCAAGCGGAAATTATTGGGTCATGAGCCAGATTCCGAAAGGAGTTTTCTGTCTGTGGAGTCAAAGCCTCTTGCATCATATAGCTTCACACAAACTACGCGTTCTAGGTCATTTGGGAAGGTTTCTAGCTTGCTCTGAGCATTCAGACAGACTAGTACATGAAGTTTTCCACGGCTCTGAGTGCTTTTTTATAAGTGTTACAAACCAAAAAGAAAGAAAAACCTAAAAATTAACAGCATTTATTTTAAAATTGATAGGAAAACTAGGCAAAATAGAAATGGAACTGTAAATAACAGCAAAGAGCTTTCCACACCATCTACAGAACACCATCAAAGAACTACAACTTTTGTAAAGCTGTAGCATTTTGCTGAAAACATATTAATTCTAAAAATAAGCTCAACAACTCATTCTAGGGACATGTCAGCTTTTTTCCTACCCACTCAGGTGCTACACCACAATTTTCAAGTCAACAAAAAGAATTGAAAAAAAAATTTAAAACCTCAATAAAATTCCCTTCCAAGTTAAAACCTAAGCAAAATTAGAAAGAGGCCCACTTCCATGTTCTATGATTTCTGACCAGGCAATGAGAAATACCTCCCTTCACCTTGCTCTAAAAAGCAAATTGGCTAACAGCAGCTCTCCTAGGAAGGCACTCATTTGAAAAGACTGAATCTATTTCGATTTTATCATTAGTTCTAAGCCTCTCCCTTCCTGACACTGACACACTGGGCTTCTAGATTGCTCTGGTATTTTCCTTTCTATTCCACCACACAGTATTTTGCAGAGAAAGCATATCCAGATAGAAATCCATGGCAGACTCAACACTGCCATCAGTGAGGACAAAACTCCTGACTTTTCAGTCAATCCCAAAGATCCTCCTTAGGAAATAGCTCAAACAGCATCAGTTCAACGTATTATGCTGCTAAACCCTTAACGTTTAGCTTGTAAACAAGGAAAAAGCCTGCTTATTGCTTCGCTTCCTGATTTAAATCATTAAGACATGCGATGTCCCTGCCTGTTCCATGAGACAACCTTTGCTTCTGCCTTTTCAGTTGCCCCAAGCCAGCACTTACTCCCTTCTCAGTGGTGTCACAACCACGTAGAGAGTAACGCTGAGCCATCAGACCACCCAGTCACTGACAGGTGTGTATATAAAGATCACCTGATCACACTTGCTGTAGATGAAAAGCATATTTAAGCAAAGTGCCTGACACAAGAAAAGGCTGCGTAGCCAGAACATCAGGTGATAGGTATGAGTGTAAATTAACAGCCACTAAAAAGGCATGGTTTCATCGTATTTCTCCTTTGGCATGTAACAGAAAAATACATACTTAAACTAATTCCAACCACAGAAGACAACTATTTGAGCATTCAACATTACCATCACATACCAACATCAGAATCTTGTGTTCAATAGCAGTTGCACGGTTTTACTTCGTAAGGGACAGATAAACACTGTAAAGAAAAATTGCGGGCTCCTCTGCAAATTCAGGAAATTCACAAGGAAAACCAGAACAAGGAATTTTCCTTTTGCACACGAAAACAAGATTTCACTTGTATTTGTACAGATAAAATGTCCCTTGGAAGAAAGGGTGGTACAGTTCTCCTTGCACACACACATCTAGTAATTTCAGGATATTAATTTTGTTGCCGTCTCTAGGACTAGAAAGAAGCTGACAACAGGCAGCGCAGACCCGTACACTCAAGCCCCAAGTCTTCTTTTTGTGCCATACATGTGCAGGGTATTCAGGCAACGCATGGAGTGAGAAGGCCCCACTGCGGCCAAGTGAAGAAATTTCAGTTTCTGAATTTCATTCAGTCTCCCTTCTGTTGACTTTTGTCTCTTCAACTGTGAGCTGAACAGAAACAGTCCAGCATATTAATCTCTAGGGCTTGCAGTTTTCTGTCCACTTGAAAGTGACAGCAGCCAAGCAAAAGATGGTAGTTACCCTGGAATTTTGTTTACCTTTTCCAATACATTGGTCTGTTCTTAATCTCATTTCACTTTCTTAGCCACCAATAATATAAATCAGTTCCACCAATAATAATCAGTTCTATTGCAATGCTGGATGGATTGTGTAATGCCTTGGATCAACTGTCTAATGATGTAAGACTTCAGCACACAGCATAGCATCCACCTGAGACTAAAAATTTGGCCTAAGAACATCAGCAACCATCTTAAAATTGTAATTTCAGTAGAGGAAAATAGATGTATTTAAAGATATACTAAGTGTTACGGAGAAACGGTCAGTCAGTACAAAATGCAGGGGTGAGCACAAGGGAGGTACTGCTGCACATACTGTAACATCTCTGAGGAACCCAAGGAATAAATTGGAAATTCAGACTGCCTGCATCTCCCTGCCACACACACCCACAGATGAGACAGAGGTAGATGCCCAGAAAATCTTCTCATTTTTTGTTGATGCCGTTCAGGATCCTGCAGAAAGACAACAGAGACTGGCAAAGCTAAGCTCAGTTTTCTTTGCTACTTGGAAAAGGCTCTAGATAAGCCACAGCAGAGTTCAGGCTTTGGAGGGAGGAAGAGAGTTATGCTGGGAGAAGAAAAAAGTTGCATTACTTTGACAAGTAACCGACAGCATGGGCACAACAAATAATCTTTTTTGAGTCAATTCAGTGCTTTTCACTGTTCAAATAAAACGCTGCTACCCATCTGAAAAGCTTCCTCCTATATTGGAACTAGATGATTTTAGACTAAAATAATTCTCTAAGATTTTCAGGGACCTTGCAATTTTTTTTTTAGTAATGGCAATACCAGACCTGTCTTTCCTCCCTTCTAGGAACAAGACAGATATTCTAAGCTAGGTCACCCTACAACAGATACCTGTGCTCAGAAAAGCTGACTCAAAGAGTTCTGGCTCTTCAGTTTTGAATGAGGCTTTCAAATTAAACATAGCAAATACTTTCTACCCAGACATACAGAACCCACTTCCACTCTTCCATTCACTAGACACATAGGCATTTCGTGACTTTTATTCAACGGATCTCAGCACAGGTTGGGGACAAGCTCATAATCAGCTAGCCAGCTCTTCATGGGGCTTCCTTCAACAGGAATTAACAGTCTGGAAAACCCAGCTGAGCAGGACGTATTCAGAATTATAATATAAGGGTTAAAACTGAGACTGATACGTTGTATCAAATACCAACACTAGCAAACAAGAGACATCGCTGATGTCCATGGGGTTTTTTTATCAGTGGATTTTTGTGTTGTGGGCTTTTTTTTTTTTCTTTTATAAACCCAGTCTCTTTTGTAATATACTGTCTCAATTCTTTCAGGTTTTTGGGTCATCTTCCTTCAAAACTGTGAGAAATGAATGGCCCAGCAGATTCCTCAAGCCTACTTTTGAACTGCTCAAATCAATCAAGTTTCTCTTTGGAAACCTCAGAGCAATGCGGTAAAGAGACACACCTCGAGAACATTCTTTTTGCCACTTTCTACTTCCTGGACTTCATCCTGGCTTTTGTTGGCAATGCCCTGGCTCTTTGGCTCTTCATCCGGGACCAAAAGTCAGGCACACCTGCCAATATTTTCCTGATGCATCTTGCTGTGGCTGACCTGTCCTTTGTGCTGGTACTTCCCACCCGGCTGGTGTACCATTTTTCGGGTAATCACTGGCCGTTTGGTGAGATCCCATGCAGACTCACCGGCTTCCTTTTTTACCTCAACATGTACGCCAGTATCTACTTCCTCATGTGTATCAGCATTGACCGTTTCCTTGCCATCGTGCACCCTGTGAAGTCCATCAAGCTCCGCAGGTCCCTTTACGCCCATTTGGCATGTGCCTTCCTATGGGTTATAGTTGGGGTTGCGATGGCCCCCCTGCTGCTCAGTGTGCAGACAGTCGAGATGAAAAACACAACCGTGTGCCTGCAGCTCTACAGAGAAAAGGCCTCACGCCACGCCCTCGTGTCCTTAGCGGTGGCATTCACCTTCCCGTTCGTTACTACAGTGACTTGCTACCTACTAATCATCCGTAGCCTCAAGAGTGGCACCAGAGTCGAGAAACACCTGAAGGAAAAAGCAATCAAAATGATCATCATGGTCCTGATCATCTTTCTCATTTGCTTTGTACCTTATCATGTCAATCGCTACATTTATATTCTCCACTACAACGGGACCAAAACTTCTTGTGAAACACAGCGTATTCTAGCCCTCAGTAACCGCATCACTTCCTGCCTCACGAGTCTAAATGGTGCCTTTGACCCAGTTATGTATTTTTTTGTAGCTGAGAAATTCCGTGAGGCTTTGTGCAATCTGTTTTGCGTTAAAAAGACTGTAACGCTGCCTCAAACTTTCGAAGGTAAGACAAACGAAAGTTCACTAAGTGCTAAATCTGAACTGTGAACATAACTATTGCTGCTGTTTCAACTTAAGAGCGCTCTATTCCACCAAAATCAGCTGAGAGCACAAACACACGGTGAGATAGTCTACTCAGAGTCAAACTCATCCCGAGGATGTTTTTATGGGACTGTAATTAGCAAGAACGCTCCTGACAAAAGAGATCACATGTTCTTGTCTTACTGAAACTGCAAACAGTACAGTTCTACAGATTTCCAAGATGTGAAACTGAGGACTGAACACTTAGGAACAGGGAAAGGAGCAAAGACAGTATTAAATGAACATTAAAAAAAATAAATAACTTAATTCCCAAAGCATTCAGTAAATACTCTTCCTCTGCACAATGCATACAGCCTACTTTAAAATTTTATATTGTGCCAACAGTAGAGATCCGTTCCTGAGACAGATCTGCCCAAGGAAAAGACAGCATGTTTACAATTTTTTTTGGTCACTTATCTAGCAAGACTGTTCCTTCACTATTGACAAAGTAGGGATTCTCTTAACTACCCTCGCTGATATAAACTGCATCCAATGGAATACGTCTGGAAATGACAGGCAGACTAGAGAATACCAGGTGCAGTGAGAAGCAGGAAAAATAACCCAAGGAGTTCCCAACCGCTTCTGTGCTGTGGAGACAAATATTACAGGAAATCACATGACAGGTGAACTACACTTTTTTATGTACAGATATACACACACATAACCTTTTTCTATGCTTTTGGGAATGAGCTCCTTTCCATTTCAGATTTGGTCCACAAATTATGAAATCAAACATACTTTATCTTGCTTAAACTGCTTCAATTCTGACTGCATTCCCAAAACACTCCAAGTGCAATCGCAACAGCCCATTCTAACAAGTTTAAGTGTCAAAAGAAAATCAACTATACCCAGTTCCAGAAAATAAGGCGTAGAAGTTGCATGTAGGATGGAAGAGAAAAGCGAACTGAGAGGACTCCCTGCTGGACAGGGTACAAGTCTATAACCTTTCCTTTTGCTCTTCACCGTTTAGTTAGTGAGAATATAAACTCCAGGAAACTAGTAGGCTTTGCTCAAGATGTAGGAAAGCCTGAAATTAATTATAAATCGTGCAACATAGTCTGCTAACTGCTGGATTGTTTATTTTCTTAGCATGGTATGCTTTTGTACAAGGTCTTTTTTATGTTTTTATTTCTTACTTCTTAATTAAATGCATTAATCAACCTTTATAACTCATTTATACATTTCTGTATATAAAATGAACGATTTCCAAAGACCAGGGGATTCACATGCTAAACAGGCTTTGCTTTCCTTGAGTTATTGTCTTGACCTTTTGCTATGTCTTGATTTGCCACTCAGCAGCTTACTTGACAAACAGCCTGGCCGGGATCACATAATTCCTTCTTCTCACTTGCTATTCAGCATTTCGCTTGAAATCCCCTTCTTTTCAGTAATCCATCCACTAGCTACTAAACTTGAGTTTCTGCTTTTTATGTTTCATGGGATGAAGAATGCTGTTCTTCATTCCACTTCCCATCTCCTAAGAAGCTATTCCTTAAAGCTTCTTCTGCACCTTTTCAAGCTTTACCTCTCAGTGTACAACTAACTGACCACTCTTAACATTTCACTGCTGTATCACTAACACACTAATAAAACTTTCGGAGATCCCGCACTACCTTACCTGCCAGCATTCTTCACAAAACCCAGGTCAGCAAGTACTACATCGCAGAGCTCACAGCGGAAACATTCTGGGTGCCAGTTATTGTTCATCGCCTTGATAACACGCCCAATAATGAACTCGCCTGTAAAAGGAAAGCAACACCTTGAGATGTGCAGAAAACAATCATATCAAAAGTCTACTGCCCTTCATAATCCTTCCCCTTTAACTCCACAAGAAGTATTCAGTCTTGACTTCGAAAAAAAACCCTATTTATTCCCACAATCAGGACACCCCGATCACTGCTGGTATCACGCTTTGTCTTCTTCCAGAGCTCCTGCTCCTTAAAATGACCTCAACAATCCCAGCCCAGGGCAAGATGCCACTGCAATTGTGGGTGGTTTGCACAGGCCTGTAGCTGCCACCCCACGGTGTTGGCAGGCACCAAATCTTACCACATTCCCCGCAGCAAGGAGCAAACAGCATCTGAAAGTCATGCTCACAGTACTTCCGACCTTCAAACTGTGAACAAAACAAGAGAGAAGAAGCCCTTGTCAATAACTGCTCTTACAGCTTGACAGCTCAGCACGCTCCTCCCAGCAAAATGACCAATACATCGAGGTCAGTCAAGTTTTCCAGTTCTAGCACCCCCTCACACATATTCTGTGAAAATATTACAACCTCATTTGTAAGCGAGTTCACCGATTTCAGTTGCCCAATCAGAAGTTTTGTACAAAATGTCTAAAAATAAAGACGAAAATTCATTTGTGTCTAATGATATATTAAGAAATATTTTCTATTTTCTTCTTTAAATTCCTCTCATTCAAAGAGCAAGCACACAGTTTTTGCTGTTACTGATGTATAGGAAGGAGTATGTGAGAAGAAAACCAAGAAAATTAAGTTGGAAGCCCCTAAAAAAAATTGCAACGAAGGTTTAGTGCTAAGAAACTAAGCATGCAAGAAAGGTGGAAACCTGTATTTCTGCCAAAATTCTGGAATTTCTGCCAATTCCTGTAATTTTAATGGAGCTATTTCTCTTCACTTACACTCAGCATGAGACCTCACCTCATAAAAAAGTCCATCTGGGAACTGACGAAAACACTGAGCACAGACAAAGCAGTTTTCATGATAGAGCTCCCCGTTACTGTTCACAATCCTCTCTGCAGGATCAAATCGAGTCTGGCAGCGTTCACATACTGCATTCGCGAGAGCATCAGACATATTACTGGAATAAAGACAAGAGTAAGAACATGAGCAATGGCACAGCTAATCACGTGAGTATAATTATGTCATCCAAATTTCCCCAGTGTCTATGAACACAACATTTCCACTGCCTTAAACTCCCTTTTACATAAAAAAAGACCAATGAGACAATTCAGCCCTGACATCAGTTAGAAATAATGTTCTTGCAACTCACGCGTGGCAGAATGAGCTCATGTAGCAGACCTACCTACTGCAGGCTTTTGACTGCTTCACCAGTCTTGCACCCCATCATATCATCCTGCTAATAGCTCATACCAGATATCCACAATTTTAAATAAACCAATAGCTCAAAGAGCAGCAAACACAATGATCCTGACTTCCTGGGAATTCTGGTCTCACGATGTGAATCTCCAAGCATTCTGAGATGTGAAAAAAGCACTGGCATCTCACTGCAGTCTCCTCTTCCTGTAGGAATTATCAGGGCATTTTCCCCTCTACCCAGCAAGATTCAGTGGAAAATAATTGCATACAATGCCTCTGGTTTTTTAGTTGCAATTGTCATAAGTGTTAAAAATGTACGGAAAGAGAGAAGACTCTCTGGCTGGCTTGGCAAACACACCAGCTTCATTTCCTCAGAAAGTGAGGCTAAAAACCCCCCAAAGCCACACTCAGAAATCGTATAAAGGGTGTTTTCGCTATCTCCTTTCAAATGCAGAATGACCCTAACCTCTTTCACAAAATCTTCACACTTGCCATCATGGTAGTATACGTCCTCTATACACCAGAATGTAGTTTTAAAACAGTGCATCTCATGTCCCAACAGGGAGGGAAGAATTACAAGGAAAGAGTCTCCATTTCTTGTTGCAATGCGATCTTTCTTTTAACTACCAGACTAACCAATAATATATAAATTCAATATTGTCACACTTTTAGATATAGAAAAAACTATTTTATGCTTTCTGGGCACCTTCTGAATTCTAGACTAGAAAGAGAACAGCTTTATTGATGGGACTATAAAAGAAATTCCAGCATGTTAAAAAATCTTTGAAATATTTGTGCAGCAGTTTTCCTGAAGCACATAACGTGTACATAAAATGACAGATGGTTTGCTTGAAAAGATTTGTTTCTTTCTTTTTATATTCAAAGCTGCTCTGAAGTGAATTTCTACTGTTAGTGTTATTCTAAAAACTGAACATGCTACTTCCCACACCTCTTCACAGAGAACCGTAATTCAAAAGGCATGTTTCAGCAGCAAAAGGTACAGTTTGGTCAGAGACACCCCTACAAAAATACGCCACCGTTGCTATTCCAGGGCTTCGTGCTCCAAGCACAACCCGAAGGAGCCGGCGGCAGTGCAGGCAGCAGACACTCCTGAGGCAACAAAACCAGCCCCGTGCTTCAGCTGAGCCAAATGGACCACATCTGCAGCCTCTACAAATATCCTACTCTGTGATCTGGAGTAACCTCTCCGTAAAAAAATATACTTTCTTCCTGCCATTGCGATTCCAAGGGTGGCAAGGACCAAAGAAGCAGGTAATAAATTCAAGAACACATTTTTTTTGCAGGAATTAGTTACAGCTTGTTTCCTTATTGCAGTACAAAGGAGCTCTAAAAAACAGTTATGGACCGGAATTACGGACAAGCAGGAAATCCTGTAATTTCATAAACTTGAGATCATAGGTTAAAGAAATATTTTTATCCCGACAGAGTATCAAAGGAATAGGTCAACACAAACACATCGGTGTTTGCAGCAAAGCTGAGAGACCTAATCGGCTTAGCTTTCAACCGCCACTCTTTTAGTTACATCATGCAAATGTGTCCCAGGGCTTGAAAATATAATTTCCCTATCGAGTACTTTCTCCCCTCTTGAAAAAATCTGATGAACCCATCCCAAGACTTCAGTGGGCCAACAGCCATGATGAGCAAAGCCTCGTGTCAACATCAGGGAAAAAGCTCCTCTGGGTTACAGAAGCAAAACAGCATTCCAGCAAGTCTCTCTGTTTCCTACACAACAGCAAGGATTACACCCTAAACACTAACATGACCTAAGGTTGTATTTGTTGGGGGTTTTGCTTTATAAACATGAAATCAACATTTAAAAAAATCTCACTATCAAATATAGTCATCCTGAGAGAGATTATGACACAGATGCAATGGCTGTGCTGGTGAGAAAGATAATGAAGACATAGGGATTCACTCATAAGAATAAGGCTTTTAGGAGCCTCCACTCTGAAATCAGCATTTGAGAACTGTCAGGACAGAGTAATCCCACAGTAAAAACTAACTTCAACACAAAAATCTCTGGAGAAATTGAAATTCCTAGTGGAAGTCAAGCACAGCACTGCTCTGTGTTCTCACTGTCTTCCATTAGCATGAAGTACAACTTTTCTCTCTCAAAAAATTCATTAACCTCACTCAGTTGCAAAAGCAAGAGAATATCAGGAGTCCCAAGAGTTTATTTACCATTCTGCTGATGCACGATGGTGCAAAAGTTCTAGCTTCTACGGAATTTTGTTCAAAATATTCCAAAACTGTTTTAACAACAGAATGTGATACACAGTGAAAAATCAGTAATGATTCTGCAAAACAGCACAGAATAAGCACTTCAAAGCTTTGGAAATTGAAACTGTTAGAAATTTTTTCTAAATATTTGAGATAGAAGAACTTAGTTGATGCTGAAAGAAATTTCTGAAAGGCATATGAAAGACAATTATGATACAGTCTGAGCTGTACAAGAAATGCCACAATGCAAACGAGCTAACGTCTTGTGACTTGTTACTCATACATGAAAGAAACTAACAGGCCAGGAAAAAATAAAAGAACCTGTACACAAAATAACACAGTCTCTACCTCAACTATAACCCAGCTGAAATTTGGTGGGGAGACCCTTACAGGAGACAACTAAATCACACCTCAGCTCCTGAGCAACGTTGTCTCCTCTAATAGAAAACAGCAGCCGTGGCTCTTTCACAATCATAGCCCAAGCTTTACCTTTCTGCTCTCTTTTCATTCACGACTTTGCATCTATTTTCACTGATATTTTATTCCTTTACACGCAAGCTAAAATTTACAACTTTGGCACTGCTCTAAAGGTATGGCTTTGCATTCATTAGAAAGTTGTACTCTCACATATTCCATAGTTACTCAATCCCCCTCAGCTGCGTAACCCTGTGTGCCCTCTTCCCTGTGAAAAAACCAAGCATTTATTCAACCAAATCAGGGTTAAAATTAACCAAGGCTGGAAGGTTCAGAATAGTTTTATGTTTTACTTTACCACACTGCTGCAAAAACACTTCTGCCAGCAGCATGGGAGGAGGAAGAGCAACATCAAAATCATCCTTTTGATGGTGGTGCCAAGAGTGACGACAAAAGTTTGATTTGCTGTGTCAATCGTAAGATATTTACATCTGAAACTCTCCCAGAAAGGACAGTCCCTAATGCGGAGTCCTTGTACTCTGTTTGCTCACTGATTTTTTGCAGTTCAGTAAGATACAGAATCTTCCTCTGTTTCAACAATAAGCTGGTGACACAAAGACAGGAAAGGCTATTAAAACTTCCTGAAGTTATCCGGTCCTGTGCAACCCCAAAAATAACAGTGCTCAAACAATGCTCTTCTCCATCTTTCACCATTACGTGCTGCCTCTTTAACAAATTATCTTTGACAAAGTACCTACTGTACAGGAAGTAGTTATTTATCACTATAAGCAGCTGTGGGTTTCTCATGCTTTGACTTCTCAGAAGTAGTTACTATGAAGTATCAGCATTCTTCTCAAATTGGAACAAAAAATAAATCCTTCTTTATAAGAAGTGGAAGTTAATTGGGAGACCTGTTCTGTGCCACTGATATAGATAGGTACTACAGAAAGATTTGAAAGCATTTTACCGTATCACTATAGTCAATATCGATCTCATTTCCAAAAGCAGTGGATTCATATACATTCGGGTTAAAAAATGTCATATTTTATATCATATTATCATACAGGTTCAGGAAATTGGGCCTGTATTACTGTAGAAAAAGGAAAAAAAAAAAAAAAAGAGGGTTGGACTTAAATGCCAAGAAAGCTGGCTAAAATGCTACAGCTTCTATGCTGTTACCTCCTTTTTTAAACATTTATCCCCAGGGACCTAGCAATGGTTACAGACTGGGGGGAAAAAACCCAAATCCAGTACTTCCACTGCTAAGAGAGCAGAACATAAGCTCTCATAAGAACATTAGCAGAATTCAGTATCTTAAACATGGATGCAAGACAAAGGGAAGCAGACAACTAGACAACCAGGGGAACAGATGAAGTCTCAGACTCTATCAGGTACAGGAAAAGGAACTGCAGGCGCAAGGAGCACTTCTGTCAGCAAAGCCCAGTCAAAAAAAAATCTGTTTTCTTTAATTCCTCTCTAAAGCTTTTTGGTTTTGTTGTCAAAGAGAGTTCTCCATCATACTGCTGAATGAAGAATTACTTTAATAGGGAGATGATCAAAACCCATACAGATATCACAAAAAGAAAGAAAGACAACATTTTAAGACACAAGAGGCCAGGGCATTGTCCAAATCTCAGCAGAGAGGCACCGTCCTCACGCCAGGGAATCCTGTACACGTATTCTCTGCTCGTTCTGGTCTACTAGTACAAACTAGTGTATACAGAAGATAACAAAACATAACATTTACAACGTGGTTTCTAATATGTACACACACACACACAGATATGTAAGACAGTGAAAAGTCAAAAACCCAGAAAGCTATCACCACTTGGGTATGAGATACTGGTAGCTAAGATAAAAACCAGGGCCCTCCAGGGCTTTTTCGCATCCCCACAGTATGGTTGAGGATTTGTAGCTTTAAGTCCAAAGAGAAAAAAAATATTTGCCAGGACAATGCTAGACTTAATGACTGATTTCACAGTCAAGAACTAGTATAAAGAAAAAAGAAAGAGGAAGGGTAACAGTTCATGAACTTCTGCTGAAAAAAAAAAAGCCCTCAACTACCTCTACCATTCTTTCAAAATCTCGTCACTACCACTGACTTTTATCTGGAAAACTTTCCCAAACTGATTTAACTTCTTTAAGGCTGTTCCTAAACTTGTCATAAAATGTTGGAGGAAAAAACCCAACTCCTATTTGTTCAAGGCATGATTTGCTGTGCGTTTGATAAAACTATGTGTGTTAACATTTTCAGCATTTCTCCTTTTGCTTGCACTGAATTTTCAGTTCATTCCCTATTTAAATATTTTTCTTCATCTGGCTAAATAAGAAATTAATAGTGTTTCTCTCAGCATATCCTCCTCTACCATGTAGCCTCCAATCTCTCAATGAAGTAACCACTTTTTGT
Organism: Apaloderma vittatum; assembly: GCF_000703405.1. Taxonomy (NCBI): domain Eukaryota; kingdom Metazoa; phylum Chordata; class Aves; order Trogoniformes; family Trogonidae; genus Apaloderma; species Apaloderma vittatum. Next base: position 8,449 of record NW_009734456.1, on the reverse strand, counting down.
CCTTACTTACTACACAGGGATAACCAAAATTAAGAAAATCTACAAACGCAACTTAGGGTCACAATATGGAAAAAACCCTTTTTGGCTCCTCATCTCTCCTCAGCCTACCAGCAACACCAATTTGCTAGTAGTACAAGCCAGGATTTTTTTTTTTTTTTTTTTTAAATAATCCACTCCTTCACACGTTTCACCTAAGAACAGAATACAGTGGCCTGTATTCAGAAACCACAATCAGGTAGACCTTTAACATCAGCAGCAGCAATGAAAGTCTGTCAGTGTTTGCACAGAAAAATAATCCTATGTCACAGGTACTTGGTAATCTCAATACAATGCAATAATTATTTCGAGTAAATCATGACCAATTACTTAGAAAGACACACATCTAGCAGTGTTCACTCAGCCCAGGGAAACATCAACAACATAAAGACATGCACAAGTTTTAAACATTGTTATTTTCACGAAAGAAAATCACCCTTTTATTAACAAGCACGTACGACTTCACTCATAACGTCTATTTGACAAATAACTTCTTATACACATTTAATCTTCCTCTTCTTCCCTTCCTTTATTTCAAAGGACGTAAAATGTGATGCTTGTTTACCAGCACTGATAGGACAGATCATTCCCAAATGTGTTCATCAATTATCATCAACTAGAAGCAAGACTACTTTTGATTTACTCTCACTTGTCTGAAGGAAGGACATAAACTACTGGGACCTATCATGAGGGAGAAGCAAGAACTATCAGCAGCTCAAAAGCTGTGGATCAAATGCAAGTAATTCAGGAGGCAAAATTCCCAAAGAGATCTTCAAAATTCCCAAAGAGATCTTCTGTCATCTGCTGAGTAAAGCCAAAATATGTGGATTTACGGTTACTTTGCTTTTAGAATTACGATGTGAAAAACACATCCAATATACCTAGATAAGACATTTTCCCCCTAAATCACTCTGCCAGCTACAAAAGTCATTTCCTCTGAACCCGCCTGGCCTTATTAAAAATCGTGCCAGCATAGCATTAAATCTCAAGCATGCTCTGCCTTGCTGCATACAAGCAATACATTCACAGCCTCCTTCCCTCAACACAGCGCAGCATCAGCCTCTGAGCATTCTCCTGCCCAGCACCACATCCCTGTCGTCCCACCTGCGCTCGAGCTGCTCGCCCTACTCCGCTCTTCCCAGACTTACTACTGTGCCCAGGCCTGACACAGCACGTTGGGAGAACGGTTACTGCTCTGGCAGCCCTGCTCCTCCGGCAGCCCCGCAGGGCACACTCAATAGCACAGGTTCAAGAAGAGAGGTCTCAGACAGATGAGCGTTTTCCAGACACCGAGCCCCAGCTCCTGAAATCTACCTGGTGCAGGAGGCAGATGAGAACTTTGTTCTCCTGCAAAGCCATACTAGTGTAGCGCTGAGCGCTATAAGCACGCCTATACTGCCCAGGAAAGGGCAATCCTTCTGCACAGCAGATTAAGCACATCTACTTAAGAGAAAGTTAAACTGTAGTTTTTAAAAAGACAAAAATCAAAGTTTGAAAAGCCTGTTGCATTTACAAACTCTGACAAAAAATATTAAAAACAGTAATTGGAAATCATGGGAGGAAAATACTGTGCCTTCACCTTTCTCGAAGGCTTTTACAGGTTACAGTGAAACACAGTTAAACAGCTGAAAGCAAAGTACATTTTGACAATGTGAGATGACTATGTCTGGCACTTATCTGCTGATCCTTCCTATCTTCAGTTCACACTCTTGTTTGTGTTCCACTGCTGCTTTTTCAATGCTTATTTTCTTTTCTCTCACAGGTCCCTTCTATTCTGCTCATTCTTCCTGAACAGCATCCTCTCCATTCAAGGGCATCACCATTTCTTTCACTGCCTTCTTCCTTCCTTCCTCACTAAATTCTCACACATTCACAGCCACAATTTTGTGTAGTAAAAGGCTAAAAGGTAAAGAGCAGGAAAAGTAGGGTTCTAGTGAGGGATCCACAGCTTAAGCTGAGAAGCCAAACCAAGTGCTCAAGTACAAGTAAGTACCAGGTCTATCTCCTGCTCAGAAATGACTGAAATACAAAAATTCTGACTTCTAGAAAAAAATCCCCTTTCCTGCATATTCACTGCTCTCCCCAGTGACACAAACTGCAGATCTCATATTGCTGCTGCAGCTCATCGCTGCCCCAAAATGCAAGAAACGTAATTTCTCTCCTGCCCAAAATTAACCTCAATGAAACTTGAGAAGTAAAATTTTAATCTGAAGCACAGGATAAGCGATGATCAAATCAAGCAGTGGAAGTGTTCAGGCAGATTTAAGAAGCTTTGGTTGACATGTTCTAAATAGTCTCAAGATGCAGCTACATTCGAAGTTCTGCTGAACTGGAGTTATTTTGCAAAAACTAAAATCAACTAGCTTGCTATTACTAGTATAGATTAAGAAATAGACTACTGAGCTCTAAAACTGAAAGAACAGTAGAATCTTATCAAAATTTTAAAAAATTACCGCATTCCACCACTTCTTTAATCCCCCGTGCCTAAATACTTCCAATACTGCCTAAATGCCATTAACCACACCAGCACTAACGTTGGTTCTGAAGAGCCTACTACAGTGCTTCAAAACAGGAAAGGTTCTCCATTGTTGCTTTCCTGTTATTGTTAAAAACTGAAAGCTTTCTCATCAGGAAAGTCCTTTCCTTCGTAATCTACTTGGAAATGAAAACAAAGAGACTTCATCCCCTCCGGCCATGCGCAGCTCATTCCTCCTTTAAACAAAAAAGCCCCATCACCAACCCCGACATCTATTAAATCCTGGAAAATGCTTTAACGATACCATTCTCTTCATCTCGGAGACGTACCCAGGCATCCCAGCTGCTGTATCTGTCCTGTTGCTCAGGAGTGACCCTGTGCCACTCAGCCGATCCTGCCGGCGCTGATAGAGCTTGGAGGCCGCCAGCCCGCGCAGCCTGAGGCCGGCCATGGCACCCAGCGCCCTTGGGAAGGGGGAATGCAGAGAGACAACGGGAGGGAGCGACCACTGGCAACGCTGACCTTCACTGAGTCACCTTCCTTTTGGGAGTTGCCTTTACATTTTAACAGAGCTGAAGCAGGATGCATAGATCCCCGCTGGAGCATTGTTTCTTACAACTCGTCTGCCATTCTGCTACGGGTCTTTAAGATCAGACAACCTCTTTCCTGTATTCCACTGGTAATTACCTATTGAAGCCAGCACACTAGGAGTCTACACCAGCAACTCATTACGTGTTCAGACTTGCAAAATGCATCTGTATAAACTGCGTAGGTGAGATTAAACAAAAAATAAAATTAATAATCCTGAGTCTTCACATAATTAATCCACTGAATTCAAGAAGACTTTCTGATCAAAGCAACAGGGAAACACAGAAAAGCAAAACAAATTACTAGAGCTGTTGACAATGAACATGTTAGTTTTACTGCAGATCGGAACCTGACCCTGGCTTCTCTAAGGTGGTTCCTTGAAGGCTGCTCCCATCACACAACGCCTTAGGGATACAAAGAACAGACCCCTTCCTTCCACTTGGGTAAAGCGTATTCCAAGAAACAAAACCATGAAGACTTTTGCTTCTGGGAGGCACTGCAGCCTGCAGAAGCGGGATGCAGTGGAGGGTCAGGCAGCAGGGAGAAGGAACATACTTGGCATTCCAGCCTCCAGAGCTCTCTGCCGGGAACTGAACAGGGCCTTCTCACACGAGTTCGCCCTTCCTACCACTCCCCCCCTCCACCAACCACTGCAAGAGAGACAGAGGATCACAGAGCACAGATGGCTCAGGCTTGGCGTAGTGGGTAAAAAAAGTAAAAATTTGAGAATACAGAGCTCGGCTTTTAAGGGAACAAAAGGAAAAGAGTGAAGGATTGGAAGCATCTGAGTCAGTGTCATCTGATCAGCATTGCCATGAATCTCAAGAGTCATTAACCAACAAATTATTTTTTACTAAATCATATTAAAAAAAGAGGATTTTGTAGCATGAGAATGAAACATATTTCATGACTACAGCCTGGCAAGCTATAGAGGGAAAAAAAAAAAAGAAGTGATGACTTTCTAAGTACTAAATGAGAATTAACTGGCAGTAGAGATCCCTCTGACCTTTAAAGAAAACCAGACAGGTTTACTGTGACCCAGCAGAACAGGCACAAATAATGAACAATATACTTTCAAAATCAGAAATCAGTAACCTCAAAATCTGCAGTGCACCCCACATTTCATCAGGAGTTTCAGGGTCCTGACCTCTGACAGCAATCTGCCACTACCGTTTCTTTCAGATTCCACGTGTGCTTTATCTATTCATACTTTATTAAGTAAATGGAACTGAAGAAGAAAAAAAACCCACTCAGTACGCAGGACATTTATCCTTTTAAATTTTAGAGTAATAAACCACTTTTAAAATGTAATATTAAATCACCTTTTTACTTCCAGCACAAAGCAAAATGTTAAATCACCGCAACATTAATTTCTTTTAACCTTAAGCAATCTGGCTAAAAACCTCCCTCTCTCTCCAACACCAAAGCTTTCACCCTTCTGACTCATATGACTTCATTTCATTGATTTTCAAATAACTACTCTTCCACAGAAAAATATGACCATCTTCTTCAAAAGGGCAGATGAGGGGACTGAAGGAAAGAAAAAACCATCAAAACAATAACCATCCTGGCTTCCTATCCCTCAACACAAGCTTGCTCACTCCTCTCTTGCTGCCTTGCACACCAAGAGTGAAAATACACGGTTTTGTTTTTCTTTCCCTCTTGACAGATTGCTTTTACGAGCCGGGGTCAATAACGCCAAAATCTTACAGCTGGTTACTTTCTGAGCCACAGCAGAGAAGAAAGGAGGTAGACTTCTTTTAGGTGTTAACAAGTAGTTCTCCTCAGAGAAGCACCTCTGTGTCCCCAGAATAGACTAGTAAGGACCTACCAACAAGTTAAAATCTATCCAGAGAGCTTCGAAGAGAAGATTTAGATGGAAAGATACTAAGATTAAAACCTAGAAAATAGCTGCTTATAACTCAGATGAGACATCGCTTAGCTTGATGCAGGTACTTTCTAGTCAGCACCAAAATCCTCTCTTAATATTATCGACCTTTATACTCCCTCCTCCTCATCCAAACCATTTTACTTGCAATTGCTTCATAAAATGGAGCACATGCAGAGCAGCAACTCTCCACTGAATTAAAAAGCATCTAGGCAAACGCTAGCTTAATCGAAAATAATATACTCTTATTTCTTACCTCAACTGGATTAGGAACAATCAATAAGCATATCTGTAAATGCAGCTGTTCTTCTTTTGTTGACTGCAGGAAGTACATAGGCGTATCCAGATCCCAATTAGACCAAATGTAGTGATAACAAAAATTTCTTACAAAAATAATTATGCCCTGAAGCATGCACTTGGGAAACATTTTTCCTTGGGCTTTGCATTAGGTTAATTTCTAAAGGCAATATAAAACAGCATGGGCATTTTTTACCTTTATGTTTTCTAATCAACACCACAGCAGGGAAGTCTTAAAGGAAATTATCTTCAATTCTAGTTTATTTTCTACTCTGGGCATTAGATAATATTTTATTCACTAGTCATTCACTGATCCTCTTTCTTAAGAATAAGCCCACGACAAACAATGAAGAAAACAGCGCTAAATGCTAGCAAATCCACAAAAAAACAAACAAAAACCCAACAAAAATACACTTCTCCTCAAAATGCCAACAATCCTTGAAAAGGTAAAAATTAAATTGCAAAGATGGACCAAACAGACCAAATACAAATTATAAAAGCAGTCTTCGCTTATTCATTAGTAAGGAAGTACATAGTGTACTTCTAAAGCACCAAAAATCACAGAAATTATATTTCTCAACACTGCAAAATACAGAAAGGCTGCTTAGGAACATGCTATTTTTATACCTAACACATTATCTGTTATACAGACTTCTTTTTTTTCCAAATGTAGTTAAACAACATGTAACTTAGCAAAACTAAAATACATGTGTATATATATCTTTACTTCTTTCTGTCCTATTATCTTTTGATCGTAGTTGGAACACATATATTCAAAGAAAGAATGATGTTTAATTTTTTTTTGTTTTACATTAACAGTATCCCTTTAAAACAGAGACTGCTCTTGAAATTCGGGGCTGTATCAGTCACATTAGTCCAGACACAGAAATAAAACAGCTCAACCAAGACATGGCAGTCAGAATTACTACTTGTGAATTCCAACTATCTACTAATTGCTTTTCTCTAACAAAACACAATCTTCACATTGTAACAATGTAACCCATGATATGTGTAATATTTGAATTTCATTTGTGAAATAGTCACCTATTTTTAACAATTCTCTACTATGAATATATAGAAGTGCACATCTTTCTTTGTATTTTCTGGAGTTATAATTTTCCCTACTAAAAATCAGTATATCAAATTACTGCAGCTATACAAATTCAGGAGACACTCTCTGCAGCTAAATGGGACAGAATATTTAAAAATTAAAGTGGAGCTATTTTTCATCTATCTTAATTACTAGTAATGCATCAGTAATCACAGTATCTAGAAGCGAGTCCTTTTGTATTTCTATCTGAAAGAAAGGTGAAGTGAAAAAGAATAATATGTCGGCACTTCACTTTCTCCAGTGTTCCTTGCTTCAACACACTGTGACACATCAAAATCATTCCCTTCCCTGTGCCAACAGTTTCAGGACCAGAGGCACATTCGTGTCATGTTCCTGGCCCTGGAAGGTTCCCACTGATCGATACTGTGGGGATGCTCCAGCTGTTAAACAGTTCATTTCCTCCCAGAATCCTGAAAACCCTGAATCTCAAAAGCTGGAGAACATTTGACTGCGTAACGTCAACAGATTTTAAGAACTGCTACGCAACAACAACACATCGAAAAACATCTGGCCACAGGAGAGTGACCTATGGGTGGATCTAAGGAAGTACATTCTCGACGCTGAATTGTTTCTAACGACTTCGGGGTCTGTCCCAGCCTGGAAACAACAGTAAACGCAGTGCTTGTCAAATGGCATCAGCCATGCAAGGTGCTGAGCAGAGCAGTGTTTTGCTGGGAAACTGCTACCCTAAATGGATTACACTATTACCAAGGAAAAAAATCCAGCTGAATCACAGCTCTGACAGTTAATCATTCTGTCCTCAGAATGACAGCAGACAGGAATTTAGAAATTTTCAGAGCTGTCAAACTTTCCAGGACAAACATTTCCGAAACCACTAAATAACACTTGCATTCACTTTTCAAAAGCTAAGTCCAAAGCCCACTCATTCTAACAACCTCCTAAAGTACATCTGTAGAGGCAGAAATCCCACATTACTTTGAAGAACTCCACACTCTGCACTGTCTCAACTACCTTGGAACTCTCCATCAAGCCTCATGCTTTATGTCAGAGCTTCTCAGTGAACACGGTGTTGTACCTTGACAGGCAGCTTTCCAAGGAAGCACTGAGAGAAGACAACAAGGATTACTGCCCGTAGGCACTTCCACTGTCCTCTGCAGCTGAGTGATTTCACATGAGGGAAATGTCATTCCGAACTGTACTACACCACAGTCCCATAAAAGTAAAATCAGCTGAGTTCACGCTGCCACAATTCTTCCCAGGTCCTCCCCATCTTGTCCCTATTTAAAACCTGCATGGGTGCCCATGACTTGTGAACATTCGAGACTCTT